>NC_064626.1:742819490-743122520 GCF_023864275.1 Schistocerca cancellata
GCATCGCTCCTGCGCTTTGCAGTCGACGAGTTGATCGACAGCCTGAGCAAACAAGTGAAAAACTCAACGCGTATTACAGATTCGGGATGAATGAAAAGGAGCGCATTATTAAGTGGTCGCCTTCCAATCTCGAGGCTTTTTTTTCTCGGTTTTAGTTACTGCACCGAGACGAACGCTATTTTGGCAGGCGGACTATGAAGGGTATGTCTATTTCAAAATTTCAAAAAATCTATTTCTTGGCTTAAAATTTTCTCTGGGACGTTTACTTTATTGTAGTATTCGTCCCAAATCCGCCACTAACTCCGTTATCGAGTTACAAGGCGATTTGTGAAACTGTGTCTCGCAACACCATTCACAGCGGGAAAAAAATATTTAATTTCAACGACGTTGTGAAGGGCATTATACAAATTATGAATGTGCTGGAACTTCAGATCGCACCAGCCTGTTAAAGCATCTGCACGGAAACGAACGAAAAGCGTACCGAGCGAGCAGATCAGCGGACGACGGAAGCCGCCAAAGAGGCCCGGTGGACCACTATGGTCACGAAGAACATAGAGGAGGACGTCCGTTTGGATTTAGAAAAGGACTGCTGTATGGTTCAGCATCCATTGACTAGACGTAAGTTTAATTTAACTACAAAAAACGTAATCCAAAACTTCAAGCGCGTTTTCTGGAAGCCGTATTTTTCAAATTGGCGGGAAACATAACTTGTAAACGGTGCACACGATTTTGATCGGAATTTGATTTCGGCGTTCTAAATTGGATTCTCTGTCAGTGTACGTAGTCTTTTTCGATATCTAAAAGAGTCTACTTTTAGTGCACGCTTTTGTCTCGATTTTGTAGGCGAAGAAAGTGACATTTGTTTCATCATGTCATCATTTTGTAGAACTTAATATTTTTTAGTTGTTCTATTTATGCTGATAGAAAATACACTCTAAGATAAAAAGGGGTGCACCACCAAGGTATTAGCCGAATGGGACAGAAGTCAACAGATGTGATTTACATCTACAGACAAACAAGTGATTTCGATTTCAGAAAAATTGGATGATTTATTCAGGAGAAAAAGTCTCACGAATTGAGCAAGTCAGTAACACGCTGATCCACCTCCGGACGTTATGCAAGCAATTACTCGGCTTGGCGTTGACGGATAAGAGTTGTTGGATTTGCTCCTGAGGGACATCATGCCAAATTTTGCCCAATCGGCACTTTAGATCGCCAGATTCCGGAGCATGTTGGACGGCCCTGCACATAATGCTCCAAAAGTTCTCAGTTGGGGGGAGGCCCGGCGACTCTGCTGGGAAAGATAGGATTTGGCAAACACGAAGAAAAGCAGCAGTAGCTCTCGCCTTGTGCGGGCAAGCATTGTCTTGCTCAAGGGTAAACCCAGGATGGCTTGCCACGAAGGGCAACAAAACGGATCGTAGAACAGCATCGACATACCGCGGCCAGGCCATGTTCATCTTGTCCGACTTGCAGCCGTTCCACGTTGCATGATGTCAATGCTCGGCCTTGGCGGATGAGCTGCCTGAAGGAGCCGTGGCGACAATGTGTTCCAGCTGTGGCTGTGTTGCACTGCGACAGGCCTACTGCTGTGACTCTCGCTGTTAGTCGCCACTTAGGGAGAAAACCGTCTTGTGTGAAAAGGCCTACCGACAAAGTCAGTCTCACAAAGCCCCTAATCAAAGTGCCTCCTAGTAGGAGAATGTCCTCTACAGCGTACTGTAAGTTTGCTGGACGCGTGTCCATCCATCTCTTTAACTACTTTGCGGTCTTTTTCTTGCCAATGAATTTTAATAACTTCGTAGCTGTTCCATAATTCTCTTTTGTATCGCGCAACGACACGTACTTTTGCTAAGGAAGTTCCTGTCTGAAGCATTCATGCATTAACTTGAGTTACATTTAGTTTCTCTAATATCTGTCAGCCTCATGTTTTGTTGAGCTCTCCAATTATCATCTCCCTTCGACAAACTTTTATTGTGCAAAAGTCTGTGTTCCTATGACATGCCAACGAGGCGTCACTCAGTGTGCTTCTCGTCCATATCTGGTCAGATAATGACGCTTCTTAAAGTTCTCCTACGGCGGCTTTCCCTTTTCGCCTTCAGGTTCCAGGTAGTTAGAGGTTCCATCCTCAACTACACAAAACTACATAAAGGGTTAAATATAGTATATTTTGTGGGAGACAACTCCACTCCGCAAATCAGGATGGCCAGAGAGGAACTGCGAGCTCGTTCCTTCTGAATACCAATTCACTTGTGACACATTCTGCTTCGAGCAGAGCCACTGTTTTGTAGTTAGATCGCATTTATCGGCCATGATATGACACGTAATTTTATATCTTTAGTCACTGCGGCTCTTAGCAGAACATGGCTAGGTGGAAACTTTCGCCACGCTTAAAAGACGTCTCTTCCGGCAGGTACTGTGATCAAGTAATGGTAGGTCCTGCGAGCGGGTCGGCTGTTGCAGTGAAACTTGTAGTAGTTGAACACCGTCGATCGACGACGTGAAAGGTGTTTTAAGTGCTTGAAACTTGTATATTGCTAATATACCAAAAATAACGAAGAGGGAAACTCTTTCATTGATGGGCTTCCTGGGATATCCCTTGACAGAAACGTAATTAATTTTTTTGTGTAATAGAAAAATGGTTCAAATGGCTCTGAGCACTATGGGACTTAACTTCTGAGGTCATCAGTCCCCTAGAACTTAGAACTACTTGAACCTAACTAACCTAAGGACATCACACACATCCATGCCCGGGGCAGGGTTCGAACCTACGACCGTAGCGGTCGCGCGGTTCCAGACTGTAGTGCCTAGAACCGCTCGGCCACTCCGGCCGGATTGTGTAATAGACTTCAATTCAAATTAATGCTGCAGTGGTGACCTACGTTATCGGAGTCTTGTCGACAGTAGATGGCTCTTACAGTCACTCTTCTTGTAAATTAATCACTGTTACATCACAACCAATTTTGGTAAGTTAGGATTTTGTTAAGTTGAGACTATACTTTTTCTCACATATGCAGTAAAACCATATACCGAACAAAATGGCACAGTGGTTAAGACTCTTGATTAATATTTAGTGGGTAGTGGTTCAAATCTATTTTTGGCGTTACAGTTTTAGGCTTTCCGTGGCTCCCTTATGTCTCTTAAGGCAAAGGTTGGGATGACTCATTTAAAAAAGAAAAGAAAGGACACGGTTTATTTCCTTTCCCACCCTTTCCCACTACAGGCTTATGCTCCGTTTGGAGTGACTTCTCCGAAAACGGATTGGTAAATCTCAATCTTCGTCATTACTTCCTCCGTGAAAAAATTTACCGCTTAACATATTTACGAATATCACTTTCTCGACCTCATGTTTTGCTTATTCGTCCCACATCAACATTGCAATATAGTGTTCCCTGCCTGAAGCAATTCAGGTGTGGCTCCTGTTGGAGGGTGTTGCAGAAGCTTCTGCACTCCGATATGAGGCATTATGTGTGCATATAAGCTGCAAGGATAGCTCAAATAACTTGAGGATGTCTTCAACATGCGGAGACTTTTGTCGCTGGCAGGTATACTGCTGCCCATCTCCCTTGGTTCTTTTGTTCAATGAACCTGACAAAGAGCCCCATTGAAAGCAAGCTATCACCTGCCTTCACACTGCCTTGCAAAGTGTAGCCTTCGTTAACATGTGTGCGCAAGTTCATTCGTAACTGAGTACGATGCTCTTTCGGAGTACCTAGTCTGAACAATTTTTTCTTTTTGACGAGGAGTTGATCGCCTTTTCCAGTAGGTGTTCCATTACGTACCTTCGTAACCTATGGTAGACCTGACATCGATCGGATGAAGAGGGGTTCTATGCAATTCATATCTCAGTTACTCATAATGCGCTTTCCTGTTAGGTTTGAATGATACAACTGCTCCTGAACTAAATTTAGTCATTTGCTGATTTTGCTTTTCAGATGGGATACACTTTTCGTCGTTGATTACGCAAGGTGCGTGTCACCTAATGCCCAATGTCAACGGAGAACATGGTTTTGGTTTTCTTACAAACTTCGTGCTTTCAGACTTTTGTAAGCCCACGCATAAGTGGCCTCGAATTATCGTGGTACTACATACTGTGCTAGTACCTGTATGTTTGACGCATATTCCCACACACGTCTTCATTGCGACTTTTACTTACGTGAGCCACTTACTGGATGCGCTGTATTTTAATTAGCGTCTGTGCTCAGAAAGAGTAGAAGATACGAAAGAAAATCTAAATCTTAAACGATGGAGGCAATTGGAGAATAGGAAAATGTGGAATATAGGCTGTTGTGTACACAATACATAGCTATTGTACATTTTTTTATTCACCAGTGTTTTGAATGGTTTGAAACTGCCGGGCTCGAATTCCTCTCCAGCGCTATCATGTTAATATGAGAATAGCACTTTAATCTCACGTCCTGAATTATTTGTTAGTGGTATTCAAATCTCTGTCTTCCCCTACACTTATTCGCATCTACAGATCCCTCTAGTACCATAGTTACTCTCTTATGTTGTAACACGTGTTCTGTCATCCTATCCCTTCTTCTTGTCAGTGTTTCCATATATTCCTCTCTTCGCCTATTCTACAGAGGAGCTCCTCAATCTTTATACCACCAGTTCACCTAATTTTCAATCTTTTTCTGCAGCGCCGCATCTCAAACGCTTCGATACTATTTTGTCCCGGTTTTCCCACAGTCCATGATTCTAACACACAATGCTGTGCTCCAAACGTACATATTCAGAACTTCCTTCCTTAAATTAAGGCGTATGTTTGATACTAGCATAATTCTCTTTGCCTGTGCTAGTCAGTTTTTTATGTCCTCCTTGCTTCTTACGTCATGGATTATTTTGCTTCCAAGGCAGCAGAAATCCCTAACTTCGTCTACTTCGTGATCATCTACAGTATTTTCATGTTAAGTTTCTCGCTGTTATCATTTATAGTACATCTCATTACTTTTGTCTTTTTCTGATTTACTGTCAATCCGGTTTCTGTACTCATTAGACTCTTCATTCCATCCAACATATCCTGTAATTCTTCTTCACATCCACTGAGGATAGCAATATCATCAGCGATCGTTATCGTTAATGTCCTTTCCAGCTGAATTTTATCCCATTTTTGAGCCTTTCGTCAATTTCTGTCATTGCTTCTTCGATGTACAGATTGAAGAGTAGGGGCGAAAGATTGCATCCCTGTTTTACGCCCTTTTCAATTCAAACATTCGTTATTGGTCCTTCAATATTATTGTTCTCTCTTGATTCTTGTACATATTGTATATTACCTGTCTTTTCGTATAGCTTACTCCTATTCTTCTCAGAATTTCGAACATCTTAAGTCATTTTACATTGTCGAATGCTTTTTCTACGTCGAAGAACCTTATGCCATATCTTAATTTTTCTTCAACCATGCTTCCATTATCAGCCGCAAAGTGAGAACTCTGCCTTTCCTAAAGCCAAATGGTCTTCACCTAACGGATCCTTAGTTATCCTTTCTATTCTACTGTATATTATTTTTGTCAGCAGTTTGGACACATGAGCTGCTAAACTAATTGTGCGATAGTTTTCGCACTTATCTGCTCTTGCTGTCTTCGGAATTACGTGGATGATATTTTTCTGAAAGTCTGATGGTATGTTGCTAGTTTCAGATTCTATACATCAACTTGAGTAGTCTTTTGGATGCCTCTTACCCCCCCCCCCCAATAATTTTAGAAATTTCGATGGAACGGTATCTGCCCTTTCTGCCTTATTTGATCTCAAGCATTCCAGAGGTCTTTTACAATCTGACTAATACAGGATACCCTGTGTCATCCATATCGACTCCAATTTCTTCTTCTGTCACGTCATCAGACAAGTACTCCCCCCTGATGGACGTCTCCAGATTGCTCTTTCCACCTCCCCTTTGCGTTTTATACTGAAATTCCTTTATCACTCTTAATGTTACCCACAATTGCTTTTAATTTCACTGAAGGCTGTATTGACTTTTCTGTGTGCTGAGTGAGTCCTCCCGACATTCATTTGTTTTTTGATTTCTTCACATCTCTCTTGCAACTATTTCGCCTTGGCTGCCCTGCAGTTGCTATTTATTTTATTCCTAAGTGGTTTGTATTGTCGTGCTCCTGTCTTTTCATGAACATTTTAGTTCTTTCTTCTTTAGCCGGTCTTGAAGTCCTTTATCTGTTGTCAAGGTGTCTTTGCTAGTACTTTTCTTGTACTTATGTTTGTCTGTCCATTTTCTGTGACTGTCTTGTTTAGAAATGTCCACTCCTTTTCAACTGAGCTGATGATCCATATAGCAGTATCTACATTCTTAGCGATCTTCAAATGCGTGTCATCATTCCTCAGTATTTCAGTATCCCCATTCTTTCCACATTGATTCTTTCTGGCGATTCTCTTAAGCAGCAGTCACTCCTTCATCGTTACTAAATTGTGATCTGAGTCTATACTTGTATCTGACTTACAATTCACTACCTGATTTCGGAATCTCTGCCTGACCATGATTTAACGTAACTAGTATCTTCCTTCGCTGACAGTTTCGGCGTCGAGCGTCCGTAAGCTCCTGGTATCTTCCTACATCTTCTGGTCTTTTCCAAGTAAACCTCCTCATCTTGTGATACTTGAACAGAGTATTCGCTATTAGCATCTGGAAT
The DNA here is from genome assembly GCF_023864275.1 of Schistocerca cancellata. Taxonomy (NCBI): domain Eukaryota; kingdom Metazoa; phylum Arthropoda; class Insecta; order Orthoptera; family Acrididae; genus Schistocerca; species Schistocerca cancellata. The sequence continues at coordinate 742,826,135 of NC_064626.1, forward strand.
TTATTGCAAAACTCATTTAGTCTTCCTCCTTCCTCATTCCTGCTGCCAAGCCTATATTCTCCCGTAACACGTAACACTTTTTACTATCCCTTCCCCTACAACCGCGCTCCAAACCCTCATGACTATTAGATGTTCGTCTCCCTTTACATACTGAATTATCCGTTAAATATCCTCATATAATTTTGTATTTCTTCATCTGCTGCTTGCGTCGTCGGTATGTATACCTGAACTATCGTTGTCGGCCTTGGTTTAGTGTCGAAGCTTTTGAGAACAGTCCTACCACTGAACTGTTCACAGTAGCTCACTCCTTGTCCTACTTTCCTATTTATAACTAGTTCTACTGCTGTTATACCACTTTCTGCTGCTGTATACCAGAAATCCTCATATTCTTTGTACTTTCTGACACCCACTACATCCTGACTGAATTTCTGTATTTCACTTTTCAGATTTTCTGTCTTTCCTGCTAAGTTCAAACTTTTGACATTCCATGCTCCGAGTCGCAGAACGTTATCCCGTCGTTGTTTATTCTTTTTTTCTCCTCTTCCTTGGCAGTCCCCTCCCAGAGATCAGAAATTAGGGCTAAAACGGAATCTTTTGCCAATGGCGGAATTGTTAGGACTCTTTTTCAATTTACATGTCACATCTCTTGCGCATACACGTTATGTTTCTTTGATGCAATGGTTTCCATTGCCTTCTGCATCCTCATGTCGTTGATCATTGCTGGTTCTTCCGTCTTTTACGGGCAGTTTCCCATCTCAAGTGCAAGAAAATGCCCTGAACTCCGTTTATTCCTCCGCCCTCTTTGACAAGGCCATTGGCAGAACGAAAATGACTTCTTATGCAACTGCTGAGGATTTTTATTCAGAATTTAAACAGTGGTTGGGTTTGGACCCGGGACCTAGGACGTTTTTATTAGTAGTCAACGACGCTACCCGTAGGCCACTGCTTATTATACAGGGGGCTTCAATAAGTAATGCAACACACTTTTCTGAAAGCAGATTGGTCTTATTCAGGATTTCAGTATGCCATATTATTCCCCACTTCTTAGGCTACAAAATCTTATTTTTCAGCGTAGTCTCCGTTCAATGCTTAGACACTACGCCACCTAACTGGAAGTGCCTGTACGCCCGCACGGTACCATTCTATTGTTGGTCGACGTCGAATCCAACGCTTCCTGCATCAGTAACCTCTCCGCCATTCACGTACCGCTTCCCGCGGAGAGTGTCCTTCATTTGCCAAACAGATCGTCCTTCGGCGCTGTTTATGGTCTTCTGTTAGTCGGTGAGGAACCCAGCGGGCAGACACCTTTGAGTACCCGTACTGGTGGACGAGAGTGTCAACACTACCAACAGACACGTCCAGTTGTGTTGCGAGGTGTTTGATTGTGATCTGTCGATCACCTTGAACGAGAGTGTCCACACGTTCCAACAATGCAGGAGACACAGCCACGTGCTACCAGCTGGCACGCGGGAGGTCGGACGGGTCTGCGCGACCATGTTGCGATGATGACAGACGCCTCGCCCAACGACTTACAGTGCTTTTATTTACTGCCAGGCCTCGTTAGACGTTCTGCAAGCCCTATGAATATCTGCGATGCTCTGATTTTTTGCCAAAAGAAACTCAGCGACAGCTCTTTCCTTGGAACGTACCTCCGTTACAGACGCCATTTTGAAAGCTACGAATAGCGCCTCCACCGATCGGAACTTCATGAACTATAGGGAATGTCCCAAAAGAAATTCCTCATTTTTTCGACCGGAATTGGCCGAGAAAAAAATGTGTTGCAATACTTACTGAACGCCCTTCGTATATAGGGTAGGCTATACAGGGGTATGCATCTTGAGGCCGTGTGCACGCAACAAAGATCTCAGAAAGTCAATAAATAATTCATGCATTACCTGAACTGAAGCACCAAATTGGAGAAAATTCCCCCAGAGAGCACAGCAGAAATTATGACAGTAGTTGTTCCAAACAAAAATTAAACTTTGCCCATAGTTTTAGTCAGTATGAAGAATAAAGTGTATGCATTATCATATCTCAAAAAGGAGATGGAGTCGTTTTATATATATATATATATATATACGCCAGTGGCAGAGATAGTAGGCCTAGGAGGAACGAAGATTGAAATTCTCTCTGTTTGTCCCTCTCCCTCATACACACAAAGACAACGGATCAAGAGCGGACTCGATCGACGCTCATTCGTAATGTTCAACGCCGAACACACTGAAATGAAGTGTAATGTAAACTCCGTTCACATGCCCTAGCCCGCTCACCTGTACCAACCGCCCGCCGGGTCATCCTCTGCCAATGGCGTCATTGGATGCAATATGGAGGAGCGTGAGGTCAGCACATCGCTCCCATGGTCGTTGTCAGATTTCGTTACCTACAGCCGATACTACTCGGTCAAAGAGGTCGGCAACTGGCATTGCGAGACTGCGTGCACCCCATTCCAGTCCTCGCACCAAGGAAAAATAGCTGGCAGTACCGGGAATCGAACTCGTGTCCTCTGAATGATAGTCAGTCGCGCTGACCACTCAGCTACGGACACGAATTTTTTTCTTTTTTTTTCTTTTTTTCATTTTGTTCGATTTTGTCCGTTGCATTTGTTCGGTGCGGATGTCCCAGGACACCCGTTCAAGTTCAGTGTTGAGCCGTTGACTCAGTTTTTTTTGTTACAGAGGGCAGGTAACCCTCTGAACGAACACGCTGATCTACCGTGCCGGCCGCATTAAATGTAGTGTACGTAGATGCTGTCCCCAGTGTAACTGTGTATGTTTTTCGCACTGTCATTGCGGTACGTCGCTCGAGATAAAAATGCATGGGAGCAACTGCGAAATCACGTGCAGGCCGATCGCGATATGAAAATTTCTCCCACAAGCTTCCTCGTCTGAAAGCGATCACGTCAGGAGACAATGCGACTACTCACATAACGCAACCAGACTGCACGGCCCATGTTTAAGCGATGTGCAGCAGATGCAATGAAAGGATGACAAGTATCAGATGCAAAAGACTGATGGCCAATGTGTTTTCTCTCTGAAAGGGACGGACTAACACGGAAAGGCCTTTGAAATAAACTCAGAATTTTTATGAATTAGGTTTTCACTATGTTACTTCAGTTTCCAAAGCAATGACAATGAACGCACGAAACTATTATAAAGTGACTGAGATACTGTAACCCTAAGGTTGATTTACAGGGTGTTTCAAAAATGACCGATATATTTGAAACGGCAATAAAAACTAAACGAGCAGCGATAGAAATACACCGTTTGTTGCAATATGCTTGGGACAACAGTACATTTTCAGGCGGACAAACTTTCGAAATTACAGTAGTTACAATTTTCAACAACAGATGGCGCTGCAATTGATGTGAAAGATATAGAAGACAACGCAGTCTGTTGGTGCGCCATTCTGTACGTCGTCTTTCTGCTGTAAGCGTGTTCTGTTCACAACGTGCAAGTGTGCTGTAGACAACATGGTTTATTCCTTAGAACAGAGGATTTTTCTGGTGTTGGAATTCCACCGCCTAGAACACAGTGTTGTTGCAACAAGACGAAGTTTTCAACGGAGGTTTAATGTAACCAAAGGACCGAAAAGCGATACAATAAAGGATCTGTTTGAAAAATTTCAACGGACTGGGAACGTGACGGATGAACGTGCTGGAAAGGTAGGGCGACCGCGTACGGCAACCACAGAGGGCAACGCACAGCTAGTGCAGCAGGTGATCCAACAGTGGCCTCGGGTTTCCGTTCGCCGTGTTGCAGCTGCGGTCCAAATGACGCCAACGTCCACGTATCGTCTCATGCGCCAGAGTTTACACCTCTATTCATACAAAATTCAAACGCGGCAACCCCTCAGCGCCGCTACCATTGCTGCATGAGAGACATTCGCTAACGATATAGTGCACAGGATTGATGACGGCAATATGCATGTGGGCAGCATTTGGTTTACTGACGAAGCTTATTTTTACCTGGACGGCTTCGTCAATAAACAGAACTGGCGCATATGGGGAACCGAAAAGCCCCATGTTGCAGTCCCATCGTCCCTGCATCCTCAAAAAGTACTGGTCTGGGCCGCCATTTCTTCCAAAGGAATCATTGGCCCATTTTTCAGATCCGAAACGATTACTGCATCACGCTATCTGGACATTCTTCGTGAATTTGTGGCGGTACAAACTGCCTTACACGACACTGCGAACACCTCGTGGTTTATGCAAGATGGTGCCCGGCCACATCGCACGGCCGACGTCTTTAATTTCCTGAATGAATATTTCGATGATCGTGTGATTGCTTTGGGCTATCCGAAACATACAGGAGGCGGCGTGGATTGGCCTCCCTATTCGCCAGACATGAACCCCTGTGACTTCTTTCTGTGGGGACACTTGAAAGACCAGGTGTACCGCCAAAATCCAGAAACAATTGAACAGCTGAAGCAGTACATCTCATCTGCATGTGAAGCCATTCCGCCAGACACGTTGACAAAGGTTTCGGGTAATTTCATTCAGAGACTACGCCATATTATTGCTACGCATGGTGGATATGTGGAAAATATCGTACTATAGAGTTTCCCAGACCGCAGCGCCATCTGTTGTTGAAAATTGTAACTACTGTAATTTCGAAAGTTTGTCTGCCTGGAAATGTACTGTTGTCCCAAGCATATTGCAACAAACGGTGTATTTCTATCGCTGCTCGTTTAGTTTTTACTGCCGTTTCAAATATACCGGTCATTTTTGAAACACCCTGTACATAGGTATGGGGTGGCGCTGTGGAACATAGAGTTACAAGAGGCTGCAATCTCAGCATCGGCGGCTGATGCTTTCCTTTGGCTGCGTGGTTGCTTGACAATAGCGCTGATGAGCGCAATGGGCGGAATTAGCCACACCGGGTACAGGTTGTCTCTGACGCGTCTCCTCTTCTCGTATACCTGGTGCTGGCGTAACTGTCACCGCGGTACCACCTTCGTCCGAAAGACTCCTCTGTCGCAACATGCGTACCCCACATGTCTAGAATAGGACACCTGCTGTGCACAAGAGTCCAAACTCCGTTTTACAGCCCATAATAAAGTGTTAGAACGTGTGGTGGCTGAAATAAGCGCCGAGCAGTTGTAAAGCGTGGTTTGCTACGAAATAATAGTATCTGTGGTATCTGCCGTCGTTACAAGCAATAGCAATAGCAACTTTTTGACAGTTTTTTGACTTATTTGATTCCGCTCTCCATTTCTCCTATTTAAGCTAATCTTTCCATTTCTACGTGTTATAACCAACACTTTCTAGTACTGGGATCCCTCTATTATATTTCCTCTCTACTGTTTCTTTCAGCACCAGATTAACTACTGTTAGAGGCCGTAGGAGATGTCCCATGAACTTGTCTCTTCTTCTGGAAACAGTCTTCCATAGCCTTCTATCCTCGCCTCTCCTTTTTACAAGTTATGTATTAAGATCTACCAGCAGAAGGACGTTTTCTTCTGAAGAATTCTTTCTTTACCTGTGACAGTGTACATTGCCTGAATAAAATGTGAACCACCTTGAAGACACGGTCTAATAGGTAGAACGGCCACACAGTACATTAGTGTTTTTCGTGTTTAGTGTTGTTACCAGGTCTGGTAGAGTACACAAGGAGCGTCAACAGTGTCATATGTTGAGTAATCAATGAAGGAGACGAAAATGCCGCTGCCGGCCGGTGTGGCCGAGCGGTTCTAGGCGCTTCAGTCTGGAACCGCGCGATTGCTACGGTCGCAGGTTCGAATCCTGCCTCGGGCATGGATGTGTGTGAAGTCCTTAGGTTAGTTAGGTTTAAGTAGTTCTATGTTCTAGGGGACTGATGACCTCAGATGTTAAGTCCCATAGCGCTCAGAGCAATTTGAACCATTTGAAAATGCCGCTTACTCGTGTAGGACAACGTTATCAACTCCAGAAGGAATTTGAAAGAGGCTTCAATGTGGATATCCATTTGGTTCGCTGGTCTTTCGTGCAACATCTAGAGCTGTGGGGTATTCAGATGCCACACGGACCTGTTGTTGAACTGCATGGAAATGTGAGGGCAGACATCCTCGTCGTCGAGGTTCCGATCGGTCACGCTCCACCATCACAAGGGAGTATGGACGAATTCTGCACAAAGCACATCGCAACCCGTTCACACCTGCTTCTGCCGTCCCAGAGCAAGTAATTGACTCCCTACAACATTATGTGTCATCCTGACCATTGCTTGGTGACTAGCAGCAGCCAGAGTCGAAAATTACCGTTCCTTGCGTGGGCTGCCATTAACATCACAACACGATCATAACTGGGAAGCATGGACTGCTGATGAATGATATTTCAATGCGTTCAGCGTCGAAATACGGTTCTATACCAACCCGCATGAGCATCGTCGGCGTGCATGGTGTTGACTTGGAGAGAGGTCCCATTCTTGCAATCTTTTGGAGAGCCACAGCCACAGCGATGTTACTGATGGCAACATAGAGTGAGGAACCATCGGGGATGATTTAAGGTCAGGGACTGTACTTATTGAGGGAACACTGATGACACGTCATGGACATTCTGTTTTCTCATGTATTTCTTTATGACGCTTTTCAGCAGGACGGTACTCGACGCTAAATGGCACGTGTCTTTGTGAACTGTCTGCATGAAATCGAGGTACTCCTGCGGCCAGCGACATCCTCAGATCGGTCCCCGAAAGAAAATGTGTGGCACCATCTCGCACGGTCAACTCCTCTCCAGGGCCAGTGAAGCGGTACGCTTCATGAATAACCCAACTAATGGACATGTAGAAGGCAACAAAGTTTTTATTTCGATTACTTTTGCAATGGGTCACACTTCCTCGTCCTCTCTGTACCTTTCCAGTATGTATGAGGGTATGTTGTGTGAATGAGTTGGGGTTAGAAAGGTGAAGGGCTGTTTAAAAAAATGGTTCAAATGGCTCTGAGCACTATGGGACTCAACATCTGAGGTCATTAGTCCCCTAGAACTTAGAACTACTTAAACCTAACTAACCTAAGGACATCACACACATCCATGCCCGAGGAAGGATTCGAACCTGCGACCATAGCGGTCGCTCGGCTCCAGACTATAGCACCTAGAACCGTTCGGCCATCTAGGCGCTACAGTCTGGTTCGAATCCTGCCGCGGGCATGGATGTGTGTGATGTCTTTAGGTTAGTTAGGTTTAAGTAGCTCTAAGTTATAGGGGACTGATGACCTCAGATGTTAAGTCGCATCGTACTCAGAGCCTTTTGATTTGAATAACAGATTATGTTCAATTATAACATCTAAATTTCTAATAAAATTTCAATCACCTAGAAACCAGAGTCGGATTTTTCAGACAGTTGCCTCTCCTCTCCCAAAGCTCAAATTCATAATTACGAGAGTTTGAACTTCAGTAGTGGCAACTATTTATTTACAGCTCGTACAAAATAGATACCTGTTTCAAAGTTTTACTGACCTTCAAAGTAGTCACCAGCGTTGTGTATAACCCGTTGCCGGCGATGTGGAAGTCGTAGGATACTCTTAGCAGTGCCAGTTATGTTGACAGTACGAGAGACGCGGTCTGTTGCCTGACGAATTTGTAGCAGTTCTGAAGCGAATGCCGTGAAGTGTTTCCTTCAGTTTACAAATAGAGTTGAACTCACGAGGGCTTAAGTCAGGGGAGTGCAGTAGTTGGTATAGCACTTAGCACTGCTGGTCGTGGGTTGTGTTCCAAAAATGAACAGTATAGAGAAAGAAGTGATGGCACTTTCTGCAGGATCTGACCATCATTTTCCAGGACAATGTTCAAGCACGTACAGTGCAAGCTGTTACTGATTTGTTTGACTGATGGGTCTGCTAAGTGCTATACTACCTACTGCACTCCCCTGACTTAAGCCCTCGTGAGTTCAACTCGATTTATAAATCGAAGGAAACACTTCACGGCATTCGCTTCAGAACTGCTACAAATTCGTCGGGTAATACACCGCGCCGCTCGTACTGTCAACATAACTGGCACTGCTAAGAGTATCCTACGTCTTCCACATCGCCGGCAGCGGGTTATACACAATGCTGGTGACTACTTTGAAGGTCAGAAAAACATCTAAACACGTATCTATTTTGTACGAACTGTAAATAAATAGTTGCCACCATGATAGTTCCAGCCATCGTATAAGAGAAAGAACCCCCTTACTATCTTAATAAATAATGACACATTAACTACTATTTCTCCTCTTGATAACCTTATAAATATGGGCGTAGGCCGGAAAAATGCTAGCAGCTACCGCCCCCGTTACTGTGTGCGTTGGTTTTGTGTGTGTGTCTCGTTATCTGCTGCGTACACTTGTGTTTTATTAATAATTAAAAATCAGGGTCTTTCACATGAAATATTATCACGCACACTCAACCATAGCATCCAGTAAGGGAGACAAGAATACTGTGTCATACTAGTGTATGACCACCAAACAACCAAGCAGGCAAGCAGCACCGGCCAGCACCGCAAACAAGAAAGGCGGTTACCGCCCACCAGTATCCACGATACCAGAGACTAGTTTCGCGCCAGCTTTCCGAAGGATAGGGTACAACCGCTTTATGACACCCTTTTCGAATGAGTGCATGCAGCCAGGCCAGGGTGGAAGGGTGGTACTGAAAAGTGGTCTCATACTGCCACGTTCTTTGTAAATTTGACTCGATTTTGTACTCACTGAATTAGTATAACATACCGTCTCAAACCGTGAAGTTTCATTTCGTTTCCTCCACTCCTTCTGGGCACTTCACTTCTTCTGTCAGGCGGTGTTCTTCTATATTCTTTGCTTTGATTATTCTGTGCAGTATTTTCTCCTTGGTAAGGAAATTGCTTCACTTCTTCCACTACTGTACAGTTATAAATCTTGATATTAAGCAAGAAGTTACCCTCTTTCCTATAACTCTTCACTATTGCGATGGGTATCTTCAATCCGTATTTCGTGCTAAGAATGTCTTCCAATGCGTTCCGCAGATGTTCTATGTTTTCCGCTGACGCGATGTGGATGACTTCTTCATCTATGAACTCTTGTATTGATACCTGCTCCCCCTGAATTTACATTCTTCGTCTTTAACACCAGTGTCGATGAGCTGCCATCTTGCCTTACACCCTTCTTAACAGGAACTCGTCTTTTTTGATATTCCATTTATTTCGTCTACTTGCTTTGTGAACTATTTGTCTGTCTGCTTTACCCTCAGTCTTCTAAGGATTGTGACATCGTCATGTTGCACCTTACATTGCCTTCTCTAGGTCGATGCTAGGAAAGTATCATGATTCGTCTTCAATCTGCCAGCCATTTCCAAGCAAATGTAAGAACTGCATCTCTGGTGCCCATCCCCTTGCTGAAACCGTACTGATCACCCTGTACTACATCTTCAGTTTTTCCTTCGATTCACCTCTGTATTGCTCTGGTCCCTAGTTCACAAGCGTGATTTTTCAGACTAATCGTCAAATATTTGCATTTATTCATACAAGCCTTTCGTTCTAATAACGTGTGCAGAAATCCGATAAGTCACCCGTTCCATACATTTTTGGCTCTAAAAGTATTTCTGTATGAGCACAGATTCCAATAACTCAGAAGGTAGACTACAGATTCCTGCTGACTTGTCTGAGCCCAAATCATTCAGTGTTAAGTTCTCAACACAGTAGTAATGTTAATAGCAATAGTAGTAGCTGGCTGTATAGCGCCTAGTAGACCGTGTTTCTAATGTTCGAACTCTTTTAACACATCAACTGCCCCTCCTTAGATTCATTTGAGACCATCTAGCTGCCCATTTAAATTTCAATGGCGTGAGTTAGCAATTTTCTCTATCAAGAATGGGCACAGTTTTTTTCCTATAAATCTGCCTCCTCGGTTTTTCTCTTTTCGCAACTAGTTTGATCTCTTGCGTTCCAATAGCGTGTGTAGAGAGCTTTGCAAAATCTCCGTCGTTAAGCAGGTGTCACACGTGTTCCGGTGACCCGTATCTGATCAATTTCTTACGGGAAGTTGTCAGTCCACGCTGCGCTACGCTGACAGACACTGCCCACTTCCCATGGTCTAAACAGGACGCTTTTGTGAAAGACGATATTACAGGGTCTGGTGTACTGACACCGAAGGGGTATCGTCGCTGAAGTCTTCATTTGTTAGAGACCTATTTTGCATAGCTACAAATTATTTAATGCAGGTAAATTATGATTAACACAGTCAAATTGCCAATATCAATGGCCATCTGACACACATAGCTCTTTCAGCTAAAGTTTTCAGTTTTGTAAATATAGTGCTTCCTGCATAATTATAATTTCTTATTAACTGTGAGGCGTTCCACATAAATAATAAAAAATTGTTAATTTTCGATTACATGATACATAACACAAATTTAAAGGTTGTAGAGTCAATTAAATACCTAGGGTTTACCAAAAAAAAAACAAAAATTACTCAATTGGAACCATCACATAGAAAATGTTGAGGGAAGGTGAACAAAGTCTGCATTTTATTGGTTGAATACTTGAAGATGCAATAAAATTGTTAAACAGACTGCTTAACTACGCTTGTTCATCATCTTCTGGAGTGTTCCTGCGTGGTATGAAATCGTTATCGGATGGTATCTACAGAACACATCGTAAAATTCCAAAGAGCAGCTCCTTTTTTGTCGCAGAATGGGGGAAGAGCGTGTCACGGATGTGGTAAGCGAGTTGGGTCATTAAACATTCAAATAAAGGCGTTTCTAGTGGCGAAGAGATCTTTCCACGACATTTCAGTCGCTAATTTCTCCTCACTGTGCCAAAATATTTTGCTGACTTCCACCTACCTAGGGAAAAGTGCCCATCGTAATAAATTAAGAGAAATCACAGCACACATGATATAATTTAGGTGTTCATTTCTCCCGCTTATTAATCGAGAGTGCACCAGTCGAGGAATAGTATGAAAGTGGTTCTATGAACACTCTGCGAAATACTTAAGTGTAAATAGCAGAGTAATCATGCAAATTTAGATGATATGTAAAGCGTCAAAACTGAAAAATATGCTTAGTGTATTTACACTGCTGTTAGATGAAGTATGTAATTTCAGTAGTCCATAGACTCTAGTATGCCTCAAAATGTTTATATGTGCGGCAATTACTGCGAATATTTCGTAACTTCCAGCCGGCTATAGAAACTGATAAAAAATACTGAAAGTTAATGAATATTTATAAAAGTCCGTTGAGCACTAAATTCAAATCACGTGCCACATGTTTACAGTTAATTCGTTTTAACACTTTCCTCGTTATGAAAGGCATCAGAATTATTTTCATATCACATACAATAAAAATCTGATATCAAAACGTGAAATCTATGTTTTAATCCTCTGCAGTGTTTTGAACTTAAAACATGGAAACAATTATAAAATAAGCTGAACTCTTGATAATTGATTTTACGTGAACTTTGATTTGCTAATATCGAACCTACGTCTTTGACAATAGCTTCCGTTGATAGGAACTATATTTATCTTAATATTACAGTAAAACATAGTCCTAGACAGCGTGAACAATGTTAATAATCCCAGTGTAAATGTATGCTCCAGTACGTATCGGGTGACTATCGGTGGACAAGCGAGGAATGGATCCTCACAGCGCATTAAACTCTGAAGTACGTTGGTATTTTTGTAGGAAACTGCGCAAGTTTGTGTACCGCAACTCGAGTGCGAGTGCTTGCGATAAGCCCAATCTCGTACAGTTATTCAGCTGTCGCAAGGCATGAAGTTATTGTCATTTTCTGCAGTTACTGCAGCCGTGCTTGCTTATAATAGCTGAAACAACTTGTTGCTGAATTTATTTTCTTTTAGTTGCTATTTGGAAACGTATGATGCCGCCAGGCGTTCCGATTCGCTAATATGATGCGCTGATTAGATTTAATAGATTACATGCACCTTTTGTTTCCTTTCCCAAGAGATCTTTGATTGGAACACGTTAGAAAAATAAAGAATACGTAGGCCTAACATGTTCTTTTTTTTTTTTTTTAAAATGGAAACTAATACGATGATTTTCCTTCCACAAATCGTAATAGAAATTGTTATGAAGGACGTGGAACAAGTAAATAAAATAGACGTATTTTTATTTTCTGCGTAATAGGAGAGAATGTTCTTTGGTCGGTACTTCAGTCTAGCGACTGATTTTAGAATCACGTAGAGAAATGCGCAATAGCGGCCGCCATAAGCCGTTTCCGACTTTTTATACAGTTTTTGTTGCTGCGAGAGATGAAGTTAGGTTTTTGCAATGTCCATAAATATTTTAAGTTCTACATATTTAAGCACTATACAACATATTAAAGCTATTTGGAACACATCGTTAATACTCCAGTTACAGAATTCTATGGCAAGCGAAATTCTATGCATTTTAAAACTAGTTACATAACTTGTGAACGGTTAAGCCACACTTCGGCGGTCGTGCACCATATTGTACCTTGAAAGACAAGAATGTCGTTTACTATGGAGCAAGTGACATCTGCAAATTAACTGAGTTTCCTTTATGTCTCAACAATTTTACCTGTCTTGAAAATGGAAATTTGTGTTTGTTTCCAGTAGCTTCAATTTCAAAATGTATTTAACTATAGCTGGTTTCTAATCACACTTCTGCACAATTTGATTTCGCTTACTGGTTATTTGTGTGCAGTAGAGTAATAAAGTAACAGAGAAACTAAATACCGTAATGACAAAATTTTTGCGAGTAAAGCTCTTCCAAATTTCAGTAGAATATTTTTCCATTTGGAGAACCCTTAATTTTCCGGAGTCAATTTTGTAAAAGACTGCACCACATAAAAAGTGAATGACATCATTTAAAAATGGGATAAGAAAAGGTATTAAACTTCTGCTACAGTCTAAAGTCTAAACTTGTTCCATGGTACAACACTCCCACTTAAATAAATATCACGAACATGAACTAAACGCAATCTAAAAAGTATATAGGTCCTTGCATACTTATAAAGATGCCATTACTATGGCGAAGACATGCGGAGGTCAGATAATATACAGAACTCGCCATAAGTAAAAAAGAAATATCTTAGGAAAATTTTTGGCTCAGTCTACATAGACAGAAATTCGATGAAAAGTAGATCTCAGGTATCTTATCGCTATACTGCAAAAATGTCTGACACATTCAGGGAGAGGCAATTAAAATTTTAGGACGCATTCTCAGGATGAATGATCACAGGCTGGCCAAAGAATACTTAATCTTGTCGTATCAGCTCAACTTAAGAGCAGTTGACTGATTGAAACTGAAAGACATCTTCATAAAACTGGGATCACAGGTGACACATAGCACAGGCTATGTCACCATCAGAGCACTTATCGAGAATTACCAATTTGTAAACGAGATGGGAACTGGAATCAACGGAATATAGCCAGAAGAACGGAAAGGAAACTTTGGGAAGAGAAAGAAGGTATTCTTAGTGAAGAAGAAAGCAAACTTATCCGCTATATAAGAACAATCGCGCTCCTCAGCGGGGCATAGTGAGGTAAACAAATGGGAAGCGTACGTCAGCTGGTACTGCTAAGAAATTTGTAAATGGCTTGTCATATGTTCTAGTTTTTTTGGCCATTTTTTATAGTTGCCAGCACGTTACTGAAATTACGTGTCCCAAAATAGAGGAAATTTTTGTGAAATAAAGTAACTAAGTCATTACGTAGGTTGGTCTTATTCTTAGTAATTCTGTGATCTGAGCTATTCTTTTGAAAGAGAAATATAATGTGTAGGACAAGATTCATCGGGGATAAATATTCGGGGAAGAATCGGGGAAGCAGTAGTGTAGCCATTTCTTAGAACAGGTTTCTGCAAGATAATCTTTAATAAATAACAAGGTAATTCGTATTCCAAGGCTTAAGACTTTAAAATTTGTAGGTTACCTTGGTGAGCCAAAAAGTCAGAATCTTCATCTACCGTATGAAATTAGGGAATGAAAATAAGCAAAGTATACAATCTTTCTTATTTTTGTATCACGTACGTCTGCAACATAAACATCTGAAATTAAGAATTGTTTCAAATTTGTGGACTTACGAGACAAGATGACTGTAAATTTTAATGTCGTGCTATCTTTTTGTTACGTAAGCCCACAATAATTCAGTATTAACTCTGAAACCGAGTCAACCTGGAAATACCTAACAAGTCGTCTTGATTTACGTTGTCCGTGTTATCCTGTATTACCTCTAGAATAATTACACGGTGTTTCCTTTGGAGAGGCCGCAGCCAGTTCCTTCGTTACTTATGTTTCAGCTTCGATGATTGCTTCCAAATCATAAAGCTGTCTATGAGCTGTGTAATCTGATGAAACAAATTTCCTCAAGCCTATTAAACCGACGACTGGATGGAACACAGATTGTAACAATAACGCAACCTAATTTCAGATGGTCGTAGAGACCGTTGTTTTTCATATGTCTCACAATTTCAGTTATTTCTGTCGTTTGATCGGTTCATTGTGTAGAACACTCACAGTATCAAGACATTTGAAATCTTCACCAATAGCCGACGGAGAGTGGGCCAGAATCGCAAAATCGTAATGAAAAAAATCCTGCTTATGAATCTTGAATTGCAGGTTGACCTTAACGATGATCAGACTGTGAAATCTCGCTCATAGAGACAGATGGCGGCCTAGTTCGATTCTTGTATTTCAGGTCAAAATTAGTGCTCTGTTGTGTCTGAGGTGCCAGACTAGACGGGCGAAGAAAGTAGCGTCTATTCCACGTCATCTGTACTTCTTTTGTGTAGTCGTATTATGAAATTTAGAACTGGGTACTGCTGAAGAAGGTATGTAGTTAAATAAAAATCCGTTTAATTGTTTAGTCGCTTGCTAACAACTGCTTAAATAAATGTTCGCGCCGAAAAATAAATGAAGCACATAGAGCAAAGAAAAGCAAGAATATTACGTAGTCCACGGCAGTCCTTTATATCTAGACTTGCCTAATAAAGTATGTAATATTTTCTACGTGAATCTCCAGTGAAATTTAACTATCCATCAGTATTCCATTGATAAGCCTCAATTCAAATGGTAGCTAGAATATGCCCTCATTAGGGAAGTTAGAGAAAATAAATAGTGTAATTATGTAAACATGAACCTCTTTTTCATGTATGTTACAAGCAAATATTAAACAGGATAATCAAAACCGTAGCAAAGACTGAGCTGGCGTGGTAGGGCTCATATATAAGGAGCAGTGAAAGGGAAATGACAACAGACTATTTAAGGAGCATGACGCGGACTTTGGGAACGCAGGTAGGTATGTGTGTAGAAGTGCCTTCTATTGGGAATCTGGAAGGAACAGTGTGAACGTTCACCGCTGTGCCATTTGTCTGCTAGGCGTGCTCAGCGTAACGTCAGCGAGTCGTGCGTTGTCCGACTTCACTATGGAGGCAGGGAAAATGGAACAGCGAGATGTATTGCCGTTCTTGACTGCGGAAGGAGTATCAGGAAGTGAATGTCTGCTGAGTATTACGAACACAGTATGTGAATTTCATCAACGATTTCGAGAAAGTCGGGTATCACTGAAAGACAGCTGTCGGCCAGGACACGCTCGTCGTTTCATTATCCCTTTTGTCATCGTTACGATGGATGCTGTGGGCAGAAGTGAACGAACCTGGACGATGAAAGACATTCGGCTCATGTTGAGCATCACTCAAGGTACCGCTCACGCCACCATTTTAGGCGGGTCGCAAGACGAGACGCTGGTCCGTGAGGTGACGCACGGGGGCTCACGCCAAATTCCTCAACGGCAGCGTGAGTCACGGTGACAATCATCGCAAGTTGGATCGCAGTTTTAATACGCAGTTTGCTGAGGAAATTTGGCTCTGGCAGAGATGGCGACTACTTCTGCTATGTTAATAGATATAAGTTCAGAATCGGATTCCGATTCTGAGTTTGAGTTCGAAACGGTGTGTTACATCGCTTTGATGAAACTGGCTACAGGTTCTCACGCCGAAGAAGGCACGAGGAGGACCATATGGCGTGAGTCAGAAGGGGCAGAGTAGCCGGTGAGAAAAGCCCTTGCTGTCGCCAGGGCTACTGTATATATAGCGAGAAGTGGGCAAATTTCATTATTATCAATTAACAGAAACCGTATTTTCGCAGCAGAAACAGAATTCTATTAGTCATCAGGACTATCCAACAACAAATCAATTTAAACAGTGCTCATAGAACGTCGTGTCATCACTCGGGCGACAGTTTCGATTCTATATTGATATCAAAGACGTGGTTCAATCCACCTATTCCGTTTTCACTGGTAGATATGGAGGGCTACACGCTAGTAAGGAATGATACTGTAAGGAACCTAGGCATCTTTTTTGATAAACATTAACCAGGACAGAGCACATCACGAAAATTTGCTACAGAGTTTTAACAATATCAATGTAGAATGTTAACAACGAATTACAATGCAACTTACTATTTCGTATGTCCTTTTCCTTGGCCACTTCCTCCCATTTCTCAGCTTTCAGCTTCGTTTTCAAGTAATCTTCATGGCTTGTATCATACGGAACTTCGCGAACACGTACGGCTTCAATTAGTTTTTTTTTCCATTTCGAACTACCAACAGCCAGAATCACCGTGAGCCTCGCAGTAAACTGCGTACAGGAAACTGCGGTCCGCAGGGTCACCAAGCGCAGGAACTGTGTCACGTCACGCTGCGCTCTAACGTGCGCAGGACCATTCAGTGTGTGGTTCGCAAAAACTCACCGTGAGTCACCCTGTGTCACCTCACGGACCTGCGTCTCATCTTGCGGCCAGGTTAACAGAGCAGGTGAAGTTCCTGAAGATCTGTGCGCAATGGGTTCCCCACAGCCTGACGGAGGAGCAGAAGCTACACGGAGATCACTGCAGCACCTGGAGCGGTATCACAGTGAAAATCGTTTCCTGACCAGTACTGTCGCGAGAGATGTCTACATCTGCATCTACATATATACTCCGATAGCCACCAAACGGTGTGTGGCGGAGGGCACAATTCGCGCCAAAGTTATACCCCCCCCCCTCCCTCTGTTCCACTCGCGGATCGCCTGAGGGAAAAACGATTGTCTGAACGCCTCAGTGCGAGCTCTAATCTCCCTATGTTTGAATGGTGATCATTGCGCGATTTGAATGTTGGTGGTAATAATATATGCTCTACATCCGCGGCGAAGATCGGATTTCGGAATTTAGTGAGCAGCACCTTCCGTTTAGCGCGTCGTCTATCTGCAAGTGTGTCCCACTTCAAACTTTCTATGAGATTTGTAACGCTCCTGCGATGGCTAAATGTACCGGTCACCAATCTTGCCGCTCTTCTTTGGACCTTCTCAGTCTCTTGAATCAGACCAAACTGGTCTCATAAAGACGAACAGTAATACATGAACTAACGTATTGTAAGCAATTTCCTTTGTTGAAGGACTGCATCGCTTCAGGATTCTACCAATAAACCGCAATATAGAGTTCGTTTTGCCCGTTACTTATGTAATCTGATCATTCCATTTGAGATCATGGTGTCATTTTGAGAAGAAGAGCAAACGTTAGAGCCAACAATGAAAGAACATGGATTCGCACTAACCGAAAAAAATCAAAAGCCATGCACTCCAATACCGGAAAGGTTTTTATTACCTTTCCCTTTCCCTGCTACGAACCGCTGCTCGTTGACTTTCTGGTACATGGCGCCACAATTAACGCACAACGGTACGTGGACACTTTGCAGACATTGCAGCCCAGCGTCACGTCCAAACTTCCAGGAATACTGACGGACGGCATCATTCTGTTGCAGAAGATGCCAAGATTGTCGAGACTGTGCTGCAGAAGTTTCGCTGGGAAGCCCTTACACATCTTCCGTACAGTCCCAATCACTCCCCATGCGATTTACATATTTTTTTGGAGCCCTAAAGAAAGACATTCGCGGCCGTCGATTTGCTTCGGACGAAGAGGTGCACACCTGCGTACAGTAATGGTCCGTTATGCAGCCACGAACATTTTTCCGAGAAGGCATTGATCGCCTTTTCTCACAGTGGAATAAATGTACGTATTAATAATTATGGCCCTTACTTTTGAAATAATAAACAGCTTGCTTATTTTTTTCCGTCTGTCTCGCTTTCATTTGGCTGTCCCTTATAGTATCGCGATGAAGTAATTTTTATATTTCACTACAAAATAATGGTTCTGTCTACCAGTAAGAGTCCATTACACGATGCCCCTTTCTTCAAAGTGATACTCAATTGAAACGCACGCGCGCGTGCTCGCGTTTGAGTGTGTGTGTGTGTGTGTGTGTGTGTGTGTGTGTGTGTGTGTGTGTGTATGTGTGTGTGTGTGGGCAGGTGGGTGGGTGGAGGTGAAAGACAAGCGTTGGATTTATGAAGATGGTTTTTTTTCCAGTCGGGAGGAAGGAAGGCGGGAGCCCCATTCTACATACGGCTATGAAAATAAATAAATAAAAATGATTTAATGAAGTTGTTAAAACACAAATCAGAGTAACATTATATGGGGTAACCACTCTTTATTAATGTCACTTTCTGGTTTGACTGGTGTCACTGTCGAGGTCCCAGCGAGAGAGATTTTCGTGTTGCTGCAGTGTGTCCTAACTAGAAAATTGCAAGTAATTATTAGCAACGCTACAAATCTGTGTACAGATAAGAGTGGACCTTCCACTACAGTGCTCGACAGTACGAGGGAAATTATTTCAGCTTTATATAGAAAGTTGAGAAGCAGCGACAAAATACTTTTTTAAGGTGTTCGACAGCTGGCTTACTGACATTGTGAAAACAGGAAACAACTGATCAGATCCAAAACATAAAGAACCTAAAGAATTATTTGACAGATCAAAACGAAAAATAACCGAGAATTCCGTTAATTTGAGCTACCCAAATGACTTTTCGAGCTTCAGGAAAAGTGGACGCTTCACAGACTGTAAGAAGCGTTTCATCCTCCAGTTCATCCACTGTAACAAGGACTGGGGAAGATTCAAATTCAGCATAACGACACAAGTTTTAAGGCAACGTAAATGTGACTTATTTTTGACATCAAATTATCGAAAGAAAAGTATCAACGATTGATTAATTGATCTAAGAGAATAATTTTTGTTGCCTTATGGGACTCATAATTTTGACTTTTACAAATTTTAAATCTCTGAGAGTAACTGTCCAGGACAGTTTGATGTGGAACGTCCACATGAAGTTACGTGTAGGGAAGAGAGATGGTAGAATAAGATTTGTAAGGAAAAACTCAGGCACACCAGAGGCTGTCTACGAAATCCTTGTTGGAATAGTTCTCATGTATTACTCGTTAGGATGGAGCGTGTTTCATCTTGTATTATACAAGACAGAGACAGAACAGATGTACTGTAGCAGACAGAGACAGAACATATTGAAAAGTGGGGTGTATATTTCATCACAGGGACCATCATTTAACTTTTCAAGTTTGTTATGAGATTCGTTACCAGCTTGGGAAGGAAACTCCAAAATACTGATTCATATCGTCATTGACACAAGTCTTGAATTTTGGGTATATTTTGCGCAATTCTGCCACTGTATCTGCTTTACGAGACAGCGAGGCATCGGTGAGATCATGGACGCTTGGAAAGGAAAATGAAAGATGCTCAAACAAATACAAGGGCATGTGTGTACTGACTTCTGCCCTTTATAGTCACCGTCGATGGAAAAGCGCATCAGGAAAAGAAGAATGAATTATACGGCTTCAGGTATCATCGGAATTTCCCCTTGCAGAATAATGCGTGGACGTTAGCCAGGAAAAAAGAATCGTGCGCTTGGCTGAGCTAACATATGCTCTTAGGAGCTTGTCATCAACTTCACGCCACAGACAGTGATTTGTTCCCCAGTGGAAGCGTAGATGCCTGTAGGCGCCACGTCGGTATCGAACATCGTTTTCAACAGTCTCTTACTTTCTCTTAAATGGCTGGGAGAAACTCTATAACACCGTGTTCGACCAGAACTGCAAGGAGGATTGAACGTAACATCAATGTCATTGGAGATACGACAGTGGATCTACTGGGGAAGGAATCGAACGTAACTTTACGCGAAGGAATTATTTCAGCGTTCGTATAAAATGAAGGGGAGAACGGTAACCTATATCCGCAAAGGCCGGCACGAAATCCACTCCTACTAATCATTTCGCTCCTTATGTAGAGCATGTTGCAAGCCTTCACGGGGCCAAAGATAGTAGTTACCAGTATGTCTGACAACAGATAAAACTCAGCGCTGAATACTGCACCTGGTAATGGAACGAGTAGGCGGTTAATAAGAGAATTTAGCGAACCGGACCTTATGTATGAAAGAGGCAGAAAAATATACTGGGTGCAATTTCGTCATATGATGACATGGTTGGAGACCGTGGCTGTTATTTGAAGACAAATGTTGATGTTGTTGAGACAGCGACCAGCCACAAATTTATTTTAAGTTCCTTTATTCAAAAGGTACCGTTACCGGTTTCGAATCATTACAATTCATCGTCAGACAGCTTTCATGCTTTCATTAGAACATGTGATGCACTTTTTACTGACAACTGATTCCTAATGAAAGCATGAAAGCTGTCTGACGATGAATTGTAATGATTCGAAATCGGTAACGGTACCTTTTGGATAAAGAAACTTAAAATAAATTTGTGGCTTTTTGCTGTCTCAGCATCATCAACATTTGTCTTCAGAATATACTGGCATTTGGAGTTAACTTGAGGTAGGATCGTTGAGAGATGTCTACACGTATTTGCTCTAGACGTAAATTTCTGAATTGGCCGTCTGAGCGTCCCTTGACGCAACTTGAAAGTTCAGTGCGTTCATACTTCCTGGGAGTTTGTATGTTTAACTCGAACAAATAGCAATGTTAAGCCAGAGACACTGGTTGAATTGTGGCCAAGTAAATGAATGTGAGTGTTAGACTTTAATAAAGGTTGGAGGTCACAGTGGGGCAGCCCAATCACTCAGACGCGAGGTTAACAAATATTAATATTTTCAACATTTCGCGGCCCTGTCAGCAACTGTATAAATATTAATTTTAATTAACAACAGCCTCAGTTGCAATGTTTACCTAGATTTACCTAGGTTTCAGTTGAGATAATCCAACCTTCTTCAGAATAAAAGGAAATATTTTTTAGTTTTTGACGTTGTCCATTAAGGACAAATCGTAGTTACTTTTATTCTGAAGAAGGTTGGGTTATCCCAACTGAAACCTAGGTAAATCTAGGTAAACATTGCAACTGAGGCGGTTGTTAATTAAAATTAACAAATATTAGCCTCTGCTTATATTTTCTGATTCATACCGACCATTTGCTGCACTAGGACACGTGGAGTTACCTCCTATGATGAACCAAGAAGTGCTTCTCGGACATTCTAGAGCAAACCATCCGCACACAGTGTAACGAAGAGGAACATGAAATTCATGAGAGGATACTGCGCTAGAATACTGTTTGATCACCAAGAAGGATACACTGCAGGCCTGAATTCCAAAGATTCAAAAGTATAGATCTATGACGTCGAGAAATCTGCGCGCACATCACATGAGAAATATAACTTGACACAAAATGGAATTATCGGCAACTAAAGGATGAAGGGATCGAGTTGGATGGAAGTTACATACGAATGGCAGGGCGCCCAGATCTTTAAAGATTAAAATTATTCAGATGGTAGAGACAATTTGTCAGAGTACTTCGTTCTCTGTTGTAAAGTCAGACAGGCAGTTGGGCACCAACCACCCAAGTCCTGTGTTTCAATAACCTGCTTCTGGGCATGTGAGACATAATCATGTATAATGAAACTACCAAAGTTCTAGCAGTTATTGCCTTGATAAAGGCTGGCTACAATAGCAATCGAACCTCAGTAGTTGTATTACATACTACGTGGTTACCCACGCAGAAGTATTTCATTGAAATTGACTCTGGCTGCGAAAGCCTACCCACTCGCAGTTCCACTGTATTGAAACTTACTGGATTATTATATGCTGGACTGGGATTCGAACCCTGAATCGTACGTTTCATGAGCAGTGGTCTTATCAGTGGGGATAGCTATCCACGTACGACACATGACTCACCCACATAGCTTGACTTCCTTCTGCTAAATTACACCATGTAACCCCAAAGGTGTATATGGGAGTGAGATCCGGCGATCGCGTTGGTCATGGTACGGGATTTCCCTTTCTAACGGTGAGAGCATACGACATTCAACTGGTGTTCACGGTCATTAGTGTTGAAACGACATACCGTCGTGGACAACAAGAGATTCAGTCTCCAACCACTATGACAAACTTCTTGAAAAAACACCAGATGACAGACACTGTTCAGACGGGGTGGTAGCCAATGACATCTTAGTAGTTTGTCTCGTACAGTTTCAGCTCACAAGTTGATAGAGTGTCATTTCTGGTGATATGACACGATCACACCATCTTATCAAATGTATCCAGACACCAAATTAGTGGACAATAACGTATGGTGTGGGTTCACTCTTCGTCTTTATAATGACTTGAAATCTGCTGGGGACACTTTCAGTGAGGTGTCTGAATGTCTGTGAATTAATGGCAGTCTTTCCTTCCTCTGGCAACGGCCATGCCGCAATGGATACACCGGTTCCCGTCAGATCACCGAAGTTACGCGCAGTCGGGTGTGGCCGGCACTTGGATGGGTGACCATCCGAGCCGTCATGAACTGTTGCCGTTTTTCGGGGTGCACTCAACCTCGTCATGCCAATTCAGGAGCTACTCGATCGAATAGTAGCGGCTCCGGTCACAGAAAACCATCGTAACGACAAGGAGAGCGGTGTGCTGACCACACGCCCCTCCTATCTACAACCCCATCTGAGGATGGCATGGCGGTCGGATGGTCGCGATGGGCCACTTGCGGCCTGAAGACGGAGTGCTTTCCTTCCTCTAAGCTGATATGAGAGAGGGTAGTGATATGGGGCGCTGTGGTCTGGGACGAAGTCGACATTCTAACTCAGCCCAAAGATGTTCCATTGGGTTCAGCTCGAGACTCTGGACAGGCCATTCCATTTCAGGAATGTTAATATACACAGATAATTACCTCACAGGTGAAGCATCATGACAGAGTATATTGTTATGCTGAAACTATCAACTGTTCTTTTATTGTACGGAACACACGATGGTGTAAAATGTGTTCATATCCTTCCGCATTTAGCGGTTTTTTAAACTCAGCAAGATGAACACACACTACCCAAGGAAAACATCCCACATCCGTAACAGTTCTTGCACTGTACTTCACTGTTGACACTACACATGATGGAAGACAAGGTTTTCCATGTGTTCTCGAAACCCAATCCCTTCCATGGGATATCCACAGGTTACAGCGTAATTCGTCACTCCGAACAACTCGACTCCAGTCGTCCACTGTCCTGCGGCCTCACCGAGCGAGGTGGCGCAGTGGCTAGCACACTGGACTCGCATTCGGGAGGACGACGGTTCAATCCCGAGTCCGGCCATCCTGATTGAAGTTTTCCGTGATTTCCCTAAATCGCTCCAGGCAAATGCCGGGATGGTTCCTTCAAAAGGGCACGGCCGACTTCCTTTCCGAGACTGATGACCTCGCTGTCTGGTCTCCTCCCCCAAAACAACCCATCCCCAACCCAACCTGCGGCGTCGCTCTTTACACCAGTTCAAGCGTCGCTTAGCATTGACTACAGAAATATTTGGCTATTGAGGAGCTGCTCGGCCATTGTACCCCATTATTTTTAACGTCCTATGCACAATTGTTGTGCTAGCTGGACTGCTGGTAGCATTTTCGAGATCACTGGCAATTCCTTCTGCTGATTTCTTGTGATGTTTACAACCACTGTCGACAATTCTTGCCTGTCCCTGTCTATAAGTACATGGTGTCTGTCTGTTATTGGTTTAGCTGTTATTTCTTTAAGACTGCATTTTACAATCACATCACTAACAGTCGACATGGATAGGTTTAGAAGAACTAAAATGTCTCTGATGGATTTTTTACTCAGGTGACATCCAGTGACTAGTGTACGTTCGTAGTCAGTGAGCTCTCCTGACTGACCCATTCTGCTGATGCTGCATCACTACTCACATCAGAATACCCTCGCGTCCTTTTATACTGGTAGGTCCGCCTCAGTGATACTTAGTGGTCAAAGCCACATGACGTAGGAGTGTAGAGAAACTTTTAGTAAGATAATGTATATATTACGGCAGTGGCAAACAACGTCACTGTTAAAGAAACCTCATCTCTGAACTATAAAAACTGTGTGAGGTCGGGCACTGCAGTGCAGTGCTGGATAATCCATTGACAGAAGTCTGAATTCAAAATCATATGGTTTCATGGTTTGCACACGTTGCTTATGACAGAGATATATCTGCTGCCGCAAGAGTACTATACGCAGTTTTGTCTCCGCAGATTGCTAACCACCGATTAATTGACTGGAACTTATAAACGCTTCTTCTCCCAAACGATGGAATACAATCTCCTGAAACTCTGCAGTACGAACGACTCTTTGCTGAAAACCACAGCCTGCACTGTGACTTGAACAACCCAATTTCTCATAAGTCTGTCTATCCTTGCTGATAACTTTCATGTAATTAGGATGGCACCTGATGCGAAACCTGTCCTTGCAGATTCATTCGGCTTTCTGGGCACTACATATCGTTGTGATATTCATTAAATGCACGTTTGAAAATCGCGATGACCACTAATAGACACTCCATGTGGCATGGACACTTCACAAATTATCATGTTTTGTCCGTCAAGGTCGCGCCAGCTACGTCGATGAGTCAGGTTGTTGTTTCTTATTAAAGGTAATCTGTTTACAAACACGTGCCTCGCACGCACTGCTCGTAACTCGTTTCGCCTGAAATATTCATTGCGCATCATTCAGTTCCTCACTTCAGTTTAGGACCGTCAAGTCTATTTAATCTTTACCTCAAGGTTTTGCACGGTTTGTGTAGTCTGAGTATGTGATGTACGTACAGTGCTGATTTTGGTGGCTGCTACTAGTAGTGCCCCTCTCTGCTATACAGAAGTGTCACCGGAAACGTATAACGTGTAAAGATTTTCAGAGACCGGTTCCACTCACACAATTTGTCAGGTTATTTAAATTATTTAATGAAGCCACTTGTTACGAGGTATAAACCTCATCTTCAACCTACAGTGGCTATACAACATTTCACCAAAGTATACTTGGATACAGTCACTGGTGACATGTAGAATGCCAATATTCTGCTGCTGAAATTTAGCAGTCTAGGAACTCTTGGTATAGAGTTAGTCTAGGACACATCACATGTCTCTTGTAGTCTGTACCATTGTTGTTGTTGTTGTGGTCTTCAGTCCTGAGACTGGTTTGATGCAGCTCTCCATGCTACTCTATCCTGTGCAAGCTTCTTCATCTCCCAGTACCTACTGCAACCTACATCCTTCTGAATCTGCTTAGTGTATTCATCTCTTGGTCTCCCCCTACGATTTTTACCCTCCACACTGCCCTCCAATACTAAATTGGTGATCCCTTGATGCCTCAGAACATGTCCTACCAACCGATCCCTTCTTCTGGTCAAGTTGAGCCAGAAACTTCTCTTCTCCCCAATCCTATTCAATACTTCCTCATTAGTTATGTGATCTACCCATCTAATCTTCAGCATTCTTCTGTAGCACCACATTTCAAAAGCTTCTATTCTCTTCTTGTCCAAACTATTTACCGTCCATGTTTCACTTCCATACAAGGCTACACTCCATACAAATACTTTCAGAAATGACTTCCTGACACTTAAATCTATACTCGATGTTAACAAATTTCTCTTCTTCAGAAACGCTTTCTTTGCCATTGCCAGTCTACATTTTATATCCTCTCCACTTCGACCATCATCAGTTATTTTGCTCCCCAAATAGCAAAATTCCTTTACTACTTTAAGTGTCTCATTTTCTAATCTAATACCCTCAACATCACCCGACTTAATTCGACTACATTCCATTATCCTCGTTTTGCTTTTGTTGATGTTCATCTTATATCCTCCCTTCAAGACACCATCCATTCCATTCAACTGCTCTTCCAAGTCCTTTGCTGTCTCTGACAGAATTACAATGTCATCGGCGAACCTCAAAGTTTTTATTTCTTCTCCATGGATTTTAATACCTACTCCGAATTTTTCTTTCATTTCCTTTACTGCTTGCTCAATATACAGATTGAATAACATCGGGGAGAGGCTACAACCCTGTCTTACTCCCTTCCCAACCATTGCTTCCCTTTCATGTCCCTCAACTCTTATAACTGCCACCTGGTTTCTGTACAAATTGTAAATAGCCTTTCGCTCCCTGTATGTTACCCCTGCCACCTTTAGAATTTGAAAGAGAGTATTCCAGTCAACATTGTCAAAAGCTTTCTCTAAGTCTACAAATGCTAGAAATGTAGGTTTGCCTTTCCTTAATCTTTCTTCTAAGATAAGTCGTAAGGTCAGTATTGCCTCACGTGTTCCAACATTTCTACGGAATCCAAACTGATCTTCCCCGAGGTCGGCTTCTACTAGTTTTTCCATTCGTCTGTAAAGAATTCGTGTTAGTATTTTGCAGCTGTGGCTTATTAAACTGATTGTTCGGTAATTTTCACATCTGTCAACACCTGCTTTCTTTGGGATTGGAATAATTATATTCTTCTTGAAGTCTGAGCGTATTTCGCCTGTCTCATACATCTTGCTCACCAGATGGTAGAGTTTTGTCAGGACTGGCTCTCCCAAGGCCGTCAGTAGTTCCAATGGAATGTTGTCTACTCCGGGGGCCTTGTTTCGACTCAGGTCTTTCAAAACGGCTAAAACAGTCACGTGGGCCCAGTTACGGGTGTAGTTTTGTGGGATATTTACATATTCCGATTGTAGCTTCAAGATGAGATTTGTGATTTGTGCCTCGAAAAATGTTGCTTTATTAGAAATTTTAAGTAAATCAATAGATTGTGTGTCTGGTAGAGGGTCAATCGATCCGTCTGCCGTATACACAAAAAAAAGCAGTGGAACTCTCTACTGATGCGGGAGGGCATTATCTTGGTGAAATGTAAGCCCAGGATGGCTTGTCATGAAGGGCAACCAAAGGAGCTTAGAATATCTCTAAGTACCGCTGTGGTGTAAAGGTGCCACGAATGACAACTAAAGGGGTCCTACTATGGAAAGAAATGACACTCTAGAACATCATTCCTGAGTGTCCGTCCGTATCGTGGGCGACAGTCAGGTTAGCACCCACCTCTGTCCGGAGCGTCTGCAGATGCGTCTTTGCTGGTCACCGGGGCTCAATTCTAAGCGGGACTTATCAGTGCAGACATTTCTACGCCAGCCAATGGGAGTTCAGGCCGAAGTGTAGCGTGCTGCTTCTTTGCAGACATGAACAGTCACTTTTGGATGGCAGTTAGTTCGATTTTTAGTTGGGATTCTCTATAACGATTAACTCAATCGTTAGGAGCAGTACCGAATTCTCGTGAGTGATGATTTTAGTATCGTTTTAAGTAACGCGAACCGAACTTGGTTCTCAAATCGGTCATGATTCACTTCATGCACCGATTCTTTTCGCTATGAGTCACGAGCTGGCTTTGACGATTCAGTTACTAATGGTAGATGGTGAACTTTCCCCTCGAATGCTCAGTGAGTTAGACTGTTTGTGTGTGAGCTGCTCCTCAGTGTTGCGTTTCCTTAGTCCAAAAATCCTTGCTGACTAATGATGATCGGTACGTGACTAGTAGGAATAGTATTTTTAAGTGTGTTCCATGTAAACGCAGTTTCAAGAGTACGCTCCACCCGGTAAATAAAAGTTTATCGTGCAACTATTTAGTTCATTAAATTTCGCCACAACATGCAGACCTGCAGACATTCCTTCCTCCTGTTATCTCTAACGGAAATTTATCTGAAATATTTAATAACATATAAACTTCCATTTTCCTTCAAAACTTTTTCTTAAGAATTTACTTTATTTACTAGCAATTCATCAAGAACATTAACATATTTAATCGCACTATGTGAGCGTTGAAGTAGTTGCCAGTGGGTAACTGATGAAAACAAATCAAATTTCTTTCAACAAATGTAAATTTTATTCCTAAAAGCCTTTTTTATTAGAAACAGATTTAAAATCATAATCAGAAAGCATCCTCTAAATATCAAGTTACAATTTATTCAGAGGCAGAAAGAACAAATTTTTGACTGTATTAGTTTTCGGGCTGAGAACCTTGCCGTTCCCTTTTGACACGGCCGTAGGCACGACCGCTCACAACAACCTCTGAAAGACTACACTGGTGCAAATCTGCAACACACCAGATTACTTTAAAAATTTTAACCACTCACACAAGCACATAAAATATGCACCCCGTAGGAGGGATGGAAATGGTACAAAACACTAACGTTAAAAGATTAACTTGCCACTGAAGGTGCAACTTGATTAAAAAAAAAAAGTGTTGCGGTGTAAGGGTGGCAACTTTATATACTAAAATGACCATTTACATAAAAACGCATGAAATGCAGTCTTACATAAAATATACAAGATTGGTCAAACATGCCCTACATCACACACGTATACCGCCTCCCAAGATAATAGGCAAGATGAAAACATATTTCAGGAATTAGGCCGTTATACTTCAAGCAATAAATTCGTTAACACCGAATCCGACAAACATGACAGAGGCAGCTATTAACGTATGGCAGATTGACTGGGAGATTACTGAACAACCCGAACCGCAGGTTGTTCTAACCTGCCCCTACTCCACAACGGAAAAATGGACCACCCAATTCATAAATAACCACCTTCCCGCGGGTGGGCAAACGGCGAAGAATGGTGGGACGACTCCAAAACAAAGCGGCTGGTGACCTCACCAAGAAAACAAGTAGAATTTAACAAGTAAATGAAACAACATATCACGAATCACTTACTTACTTAGTCCGCCGCTCGTGGTCTCGCGGTAGCGTTCTCGCTTCCCGAGCCCGGGGTTCCGGGTTCGATTCCCGGCGGGGTCAGGGATTTTCACCTGCCTCGAGATGACTGGGTGTTTGTGTTGTCCTCATCATTTCATCATCATCCAGGAAAGTGGCGAAATTGGACTGAGCAAAGGTTGGGAAATTGTACGGGCGCTGATAACCACGCTGTTGAGCGCCCCACAAACCAAACATCATCATCACGAATCACTTAACTTCTAATAAACTGCAATTTCTGGCGAAGACCTGGCGCAGCACCCCCAAAACGCTCTCCCGAACCGCCCGCTGCCAGCCGCTTCAACGGACGCAGAAAGGCGCGTCGATCTCCCGACTCATGGCCAGACCGATGTCGTGGGTTGACTCCTGTTGCTCTCGTGTCGGCCGCGAAGCCACTATCCCTCGCTATACGGCGCGGCCCACTGGACTCACGTGGCGACCTCACATGCGCCGACGCTCAAGGCGGACAAGTCATCTTGTGTCTCAGTGCGCGACCGACCAACCGATCGATCCAACCGCCAATGACCTTTGCCCGAGCAACTCGAGCAGACTGGCGGCCTAACGAGCAGACTGAGATACAGGAACTCAGCCCCGACCGGGCGACCACTAGCTGAGTTCTGTTACTGGCGGAGTGGCAAGACTCTCATTTGCCGGCTTTAAAGTTTGATCCGAACGACAGACAGACACTAACTGCCGCACAAATGCGAACGAGAGACAGACCAACAACTGGTGACGAGTGACTGACCCAGACTCACTCCGACTGACCAACTGATCGACTGGCGAGCTCATAGCGCCCCTTAAATGCACGTGAACAGGCAATCTTTCCCCTTTCGCAACAGAGGAAGACACCAAAGCTGCGGTTGCCACAGCGGCGCCACCGCCATAAACGGAGGACGACTACTTCACACTACGCGCTGCGGCGCGCTCTTCAAAACAGCAATTTTTACCACGGCTCAGGTCGTTCTGGCGTTCACTAATTAAATTTCCGTTGAACAGATTTGTCTTTGCGGTAGAAACTTGGGCTACTACTGGGGCTACAACTCTGCTTCCGCCGTTTATTCTCAAAGTTCGAGGCTTTATTGTGAGCATCTTACAAAAAATTTACGCTTCGAAGTACTGGCCATCGCTGGCCACTACTTTCTCCCATCTTTCGGGCAGTATACGAATCCCGCGGCGGAAGAACTGGGCGTCTTCCGAGAAGATCCATGCATCGATCCAATTTTGAAATTGTTCATATGACAGGAAGCGCTGGGCAGCCAGGTCGTATGCCACTGAACTAAAAAGTAGGTAATCAAAGGGGATGTCTGGAGAATACGGCGGGTGGGGTAGCACTTCCCATTTCAACGTTTCCAGGTATGTTTTGGCGGGTTTTGCGACATGGGGTCGAGCACTGTCATGCTGCAAAATCACCTTTTCATGTCTATCGCTGTATTGTGGCCGTTTTTCTTTCATTGATCGGCTCAAACACATCAATTGCTTTCGATAACGATCTCCTGTGATTGTTCCCGTCGGTTGCAGTAGCATCGAAAGCTTTCTCTCTTTCACAACCACGCCGGTCTTCAACGTCAAAATCACCGTTCTTGAAGCATGGAAACCATTTTCTGCAAAGTTCTGTCACTAACAGGCGTCTCATCATAGGTCTTACCCAGCTTCTTATGAGCCTCAGCCGCAGATTTCTTCATATCAAAGCAGAAAATTAAAACCTCCCGCAAATGACGAGAATTGGGCTCGTAAGTTGACATATTCAGCCCAGAATAACTTTAAGATGCAATCAAAAATCGACTAATATTTTGATGGCGTTATGTTCTCAAATGCCTAAGCTTACTGTATGACATTTATGACCTACGGCTTGCGCCACTACTTTCCACTAATGCCGTCTACTGAAAAACGGCGGAAGCAAAGTTGTAGACCTAATACTTAATATTCGTGGAACTATAGGCGATTTGATACTAAGGGGCAGATAGATAACGTTAAGCACTGTATTTGTGCGACAGATAGCTCCCAGCTATGAAAAGTCCTTGATATAAGGCAAGTAACAATACCACCACAAAACAGCTGTTCATTAAAGCTTTTCATGTGTTTCCAAACAGTCGCTGGCGATTAACAGTCAATACAACAATATCTAGAGTGGTCCATCTCTGTCTTTTTAGAGTAATATCGACTATTTTCAAGAAATGCAAATTTATTTATGTTTTAACTTTGCTGCCAAATTCCCTACCTGTTATCATAGTAGACAGTTGACCTAAGGGAGAGAATGCGCCACCTGTCTGGGAATTGTGTAAACTCTGTTTTGTGTCTCGTGTTTTAACTGTCGGTGTGTCGTGTTACTATAGGGTGCAGAGTGGGGACTAGTCTACAATTTTCGTAAACGAGCGTCGGCAACCGGCTACATGCTACAACTCGGGCTTGCCGGAGCACAAGATCAACGGTCGTTAATCCCGGCACACACGAACTCCACAGCTTTCGCCTCCCCGAGCTACGAACTCCGCAGCTTTTACCTGCTCAATACACCAAGTTCTACCGGTTCAACACACGAATTCCGCAAATTTTATCTGCTCAACATATGAATTCCGCAACTTGCCCAAACCTACAGTCACCGCCAGTACACGAAAAGGAGAAGACCTTGGCCGTTCTCCACAACACGTTATTAAGCCATATTGTAATAGTATAGTAATGGTAAGTTAAGAACACTATATTTGTAATATAATTTTTTTAAAAAGATAAATTATTATCTTAAATATCCTATCTGACACAAGTATAATGGTTCAAATGGCTCTGAGCACTATGGGACTTAACGTCTGAGATCATCATTCCCCTAGAACTTAGAACTACTTAAACGTAACTAACCTAAGGACATCACACACATCCGTGCCCGAGGCAGGATTCGAACCTGCGACCGTAGCGGTCACGCGTTTCTAGACTGTAGCGCCTAGAACCGCTCGGCCACCCCAGCCGGCGACACAGGTATAAAGAAAGGTGTTCAAAGAACAGAAAGAGTATTACGATTATCTTTAGCTGATAATACTTTTATTCAGAAGATATTTTGAATCTAACAGTAATATTTCAGATAAGGCAGAAATACACTTCAGTAAGTGCATTCTGTCCGTTTCGGCATTTGCCACTACACAGTTTTATTATGTATGACTACTTTTTTTCTTTGGTTTTCTTTTTAGTTTTTGGAATGAACTAGAGCCGTCACCATTCAGCCGAATGTAAGAGTGTGTTTGTACTCTTGTCAAGTTACTAACAAAAATATGTTTAGTCAGCCTATGGAAACAAAGCAACATATAAGATAATTTCGAAACAAATGTCTGTAACTCTATTCTGACCGTTTCAGAATTTCGCCCTTGCACAATTTTGTTGAAACACTCGCCGTGTGTGGGAGGACTTTACCTTGCTGAAATGTAAGCCCAGAATGACTTGCCACGAAGGGCCACAAAATAGGGCATTGAGTAACGTCGGCGTACCATATGGGTGTCTCAGATGACAACCAAAAATGTGTGTAGAATGTTTAAGTTTGGCGATATACATCTACATCTACATCATACTCCGAAAGCCACCTAATGGTGTGTGGCGGAGGGTACTATCGGTACCACTATCTGATTCCTCCAACCCTGTTCCACTCGCGAATAGTACGTGGGAAGAATGATTGGCGGTAAGCCTCTGTATTGGCTCTAATTTCTCGAATTTTCTCCTCGTGGTCAGTGTACGAGATGTATGTGGGGGGAAGTAATATGTTGTTCGTCTCCTCCTGAAAAGTGTTGTCCCGAAATTTCAATAGTAGCTCTCTCGGTGATGCACTACACCTCTTTTGTAACGTCTGCCAGTGGAGATTGTTTAGCATCTCCGTAACGCTCTCTCGCCAGATAAACGATCCCGTGACGAAACGTGCCGCTTTTCGTTGGATCTTCTCTATCTCCTCTATCAGTCCTACTTGATAGGGACCCAGACAGATGAACAATATTCAAGAATCGGGCGGAAAAGCGCCTTCTAAGCCACTTCTTTCGTGGATGAGTTACATTTCCTGAAGATTCTTCCGATGAATCTGAGTCTGGTGTTTTCTTTTCCCACTATCTGTTTTATAAGGTCATTACACTTAAGTTCGCTCTAGACAGTTACGCCTAGATATTTTACGGCAGACGCTGTCTCCAACTGTTTATCATCGATAGTGTTGCTGTACAGTAGTGGATTTCTTTTCCTATGTATGCGCAATATGTTACATTTATTTACATTCAGGGTCGACTGCCAGAGCCTGCGACAATCATCAATTCCCTGCAGGTCCTTCAGCAAATTATACTGTCTTCTGGCGTTGCTACTTTGGTATAGACAACTGCATCATCTGCGAATAACCTTAAAGTGCATCCGAGCTTTCTACTACATCATTTATATATATATTGTAAACAGCAGTGCTCCTATTTCACTTCCCTGTGGTATTCCGGATATTATATCTGTCGATTTTGTTCCGTTAAGAGCGCGTTTGAGTTCTATCTGCAAGAAAGTCTTGAATACAACCGCAAGTCTGCTCCGATACTCCGTAAGCTCCTATCTTTTTCATTAAACGGCAATGGGGGACGGTGTGAAATGCCTTACTCCAATTAAGGAACACGGCATCAATCTGAACGCCGTTGTCCACTGCGCTGTGGACCTCATGGAGGGACAGAGCGAGCTGACTTTCGCAGGATCTCTGTCTGCGGAATCCATGTTGCTTTTTATAGAGGAGATGTTCATTCTCCAAAAACGTCGTAATTCTTGAGCATAAAACATGTTCCATAATTCTACAACAGATTGACGTCAACGATATAGGTCTACAATTGTGTGGATCTGTCTTCCGGCCTTTCTTAAAAACGGGAATGACCTGCCCTTTTTTTCCAGTCGTTAGATACCTTTCGTTACTCAAGCGATCTACGATAAATTACTCCTAGAAGGTGAACAAGTTCTTTCGCATAATCTTTATAGAATTTTATCGGTATGTCATCTGGTCCTGACGCCTTTCCATTGCTAAGCGATTGGAGCTGCTTTTCAGTTCCGCGACCGGTTATCTCATGATCCGCCATTTCGACGTTCGCACGACGATTGAAAGGAGGGACGCTGTTACGATCTTCCGCTGTGCAACAACTTCGGAAGACCGAATTCAGTGTCTCGGCCATCTCTGTTACCTTCGGTGTGGTCGCTGATGAATAGGTGATTTTGACCCACTTACTGATTTTACATACAACCAAAGTCTCTTAGGGTTTTTACTCAGGTCGGTTTTGACCCACTTACTGATTTTACATACAACCAAAGTCTCTTAGGGTTTTTACTCAGGTCGGTTGAAACGCCTTACTTTCAAAATCTTTGAACACTTCTCTCACTGCAATCTTTACGCTCATTTTCGCTTCGTTCAGTTTTTGTTTGTCGGCTAGGCTTTTACTTCTCTTGAATCTGAGATGAAGCGCACTTTGTTTATGTAGCGCTTTCTTAAGATGGCTGTTAAACCATGGTGGATCTTTTCCATCCCTTAAAACCTTACTCGGGACATACTTGTGTAGGGTATATTGAATGATACCTTTGAATTTTTTCCATTTGTGCTCTACATCTTCGTCCACATCACTGAATGTTTGATGCTGACTGCTGAGATATTCTGTAATTTGTATCCTGTCACCCTTGCTGAGCAGATATATCTTCCTGCCGTTGTTAACATTCATTGTAGGGTCCGTCGTCATAGATGCTGTCACAGCCTTATGATCACTGATACCTTCCTCTACGAAAACTGATTCGCTAAGTTCAGGTCTGTTTGTTGCCAGGAGGTATAAGACGTTAACCTCTCGAGTTGGTTCTCTAACTACCTGCTCAAGCTAATTTTCAGACAAGACATCCAGAAGAATGCCATACGAATCCCCGTCTCTGGCACCAGTTTTTATGGCATAACACTCCCAATTTATACCTGGTAAATTAAAGCCACCTCTTATTATAACGGTATGATCAGGAAAATTACTAATGATATTCTGTAAGTTCTGTCTGAAGCGCTCTACAACTACAGATCCTGACGCAGGTGGTCTATAGAAGCATACGACAACCATTTTTGACCGTTCTTTGATTCTCATTTTCACCCAGATTAATTCACACTTGAAATCGGTGATAACCTCGCTAGGTAGTGACAGTGGCACGTAAAGTGCCCTCCGCCACACACCGTTCGATGGCTTGCGGAGTATAAATGTAGATGTAGATGTAGATGTAGATTTTATCGAATTTTTTACTGCAATAAACACGCAGCCACCATTGGCAACTAATCTATCCTTACGATAAACATTCCAATCTGAACTTGAGATTTCGTTGTCATTGGCGTCTGGTTTCAACCAGCTTTCTGTTCCCAGTACTATCTGAATTATTACCTTCAGTAAGGGATACTAATTCTGGGACCTTTCCTTGGATGCTCCTGCAGTTTGCTAAAATCATCTGACTTTAGGAAAAGCCGGCCGCTGTGGCCGAGCGGTTCTAGGCGCTTCAGTCCGGAACCGCGCTGCTGCTACGGTCGCAAATTCGAGTCCTGCCTCGGGCATGGATGTGTGTGATGTCCTTAGGTTAGTTAGGTTTAAATAGTTCTAAGTCTAGGGCACTGATGACCTCAGATGTTAAGTCCCATAGTGCTTAGGGCCATTTGAATCATTTGAAATTTAGAAAAACATCATCCATACAGTTCCGGAGATTGCAAAAGTTGACAGTCAGCTTAACATCTCATGTATCCAAATTGCTGACAAGAATAATATACAGAAGAATGAAAAAGAAAATTAAGGATATCTTAGATGACGATCAGTTTGGCTTTAGGAAAAAAAAGGGCACCAGAGAAGCAGTTCTTACGTTGCGGTTGATAATGGAAGCAAAACTAAAGAGAAGTCAAAATACGTTCACTGGATTTACCGACCTAAAACAAGGGTTCGACAATGCAAATGGTATAAGATGTTCGAAATTCGGAGGTTAAGACAGAGGGAAAGGTGGCTAATGTAACAGGAACTAAGAGGGTACAACAAGACCAGAAGACCAAGAACAAAGTGCTTGGATTAAAACGTGTGTAAGATAGGGATGAAGTCTTTTGCCCCAAGTGTTCATTCTATACATTGAAGAAGCAATGACGGAAATAAAAGAAAAATTCAAGAGTGGGATTAAAACTCAAGGTGAAAGGATCTCAATAATATGATTCGCTTATGATATTGGTATGTGGAGAACAATTACAGGATCTGTTGAATGGAATGAACAGTCTAATGAGAATAGAGTATGGATTGATAGTAAATCGAAGAAAGACAAAAGTAAAGAGAAATAGCAGAAATGAGAACAATAAGAAACTTAACATGAGAATTGGGAATCACAAAGTAGACGAAGTTAAGAAATTATGCTACCTATGTAAAAATCTCAATGATGCACGGAGCAAGGAGGACATAAAAAACAGACTGGCTCTGGCAAACAGGGCATTCCTGGCCAAGAGATTCTAATAGTATGAAACATAGTCTTTAATTTGAGGAAGAAATTTCTGAGAACGTACGTTTATAGCACAGCACTGTATGGGAGTGAAACATGGACTTTGGGAAAACGGGGAGAGAAGGGAATCGAAGCATTTGAGACGTGGTACTTCAGAAGAGTGTTGTAAATTAGAAAGAGGTGGACTGATAAAGTAAGGAATGAAGCAGCTCTCCGCAGAATCGGCGAGGAATGGAATATACAGAAAAAACTGACAAGAAGAACGGACAGGATGTTAGGACATCTGTTAAGACATCACGGAATAACATTCTTGTTACTATATGGAGCTGCAGAGGGTAAAAGCTGTAGAGGATGCCAGAGACTAGAATACATCCAGCAAATAATTGAGGGTGTATTTTGCAATTGCTACTCTGAGATGTAGAAGTTGGCACAGGAGAAGAATTCGTGGCGGGCCACAAAGTTTGGAGCATTACGGGTAGGGCCCTCCAACCAGCTCGGGATTTTGACGATCTAACGCACCAGTTGGACGGAATTTGGCACGATATCTCTAAAGAGGACATCTAACAACTCTATCAATCAATGTAAAGCCGAATAACAGTTTGCATAAGGGACAGAGATGGACCAATGCGTTACTGATTTGCTCAATTTGGGAAGCTCTTCCTGTTGAATAAAACATCTAGATTTTTAAAATATAATCATTTGTTTGTCTGTACATGTTCACCACATCTACTGATTTCCGTTCGTTCGTGGTGCGTCGATCTTTTTTCTTAGTGTACACGTACTCCCTCTTCTACATGAAATTCCCAATTGGGATTTTCCCCTGCCCTAGTACCGCCTCACCCTGTATTTGGCAGAAAAGTCACTGACTCTCGTACAGCACGCTATACCAGTTGCGCAATTCGGGAAGTGGATTTATTGGTTAGTGGTACAACCCTTTTCCGAGTAGCAGAGAGTTTGTTCACCCATTGATCAGCCGCGTGAATTCGATCCGTCTCTGGCTGTCCTCCCTGTCTCGCAAACTAGCAAACAGTGTGTTACTGTATACAGGCAGGTCGACGTCTAAGCTGGTCCATGGCAGTTACAATTCTTTACACCGATGAATAAGCGGAAGGAGAGCGTGCTTGCTCAACTGGACAAGAGTGGGTAAGGAAATCTGCTATCATAGCCAATTAAAGGGACCACACCGTTAGTTGGCTAAACTGAGTTAAAGAAATCACAGCAAATCTGGGTGGCCGTGCGCGAGCTGAAGCATGTTATTAGCGAAAAATATACAGAAAAAATTATAAAGAAAAAAAATTAGATGAAATAATTTTAATCAAAATTGTATATGATTTAGCTCTGTAGAAGATACAGTTCTTTAAATTACGGTAATAGTTTCCTAAGATATCAACGCAACACAAAATTTGCGTGGATCGAACTGAATACCCGTTTCAAAGAAATTCCGTGTCAGCGAGTCGTTCAAACCGAAGGATAAAAATCAGGACTGAATATTCAGGTATGGAAATTATATGATCCAGTCTTGTATTTTGCATGAGACTGATTTTGCCATTTTACTTTGTTACGCAAGAATATTTTAAGGGTATCTACTCACTCTCTTGCACTTCATTAAAAGCCTTAATAAGAAACTAAGTCATTATTTGTACATAAAAAGAATAAAATCTTCTGGCTTACT
The DNA here is from genome assembly GCF_023864275.1 of Schistocerca cancellata. Taxonomy (NCBI): domain Eukaryota; kingdom Metazoa; phylum Arthropoda; class Insecta; order Orthoptera; family Acrididae; genus Schistocerca; species Schistocerca cancellata. Next base: position 742,864,068 of record NC_064626.1, read on the forward strand.
TAATTTTTAAGATACAGAGGAGTTAATTGGTACATACTACGGCTTAACTTAAACATAAAACTCAGAAAATTTTGATGAACACAAAAAATGCGTAAAGGAAAAATTGGGCCGTACAATCAGATAATTTTAACGTTATTTTAAACTGTGTGAAGCAAATCATTTTTGTAAGATAATAAATTGGAATACCACATCTACAGGCAATGGAGGTACGGAAATTTGCTCACAGTTTTGAGACACGTCGACATTGGCAAGTGGAATGTGGGGGAGTCATGTGACAATATGAAGAGCCGACTTAGAAATCCTCCTTCCTTCAGTTATACACTCCTGGAAATTGAAATAAGAACACCGTGAATTCATTGTCCCAGGAAGGGGAAACTTTATTGACACATTCCTGGGGGCAGATACATCACATGATCACACTGACAGAACCACAGGCACATAGACACAGGCAACAGAGCATGCACAATGTCGGCACTAGTACAGTGTATATCCACCTTTCGCAGCAATACAGGCTGCTATTCTCCCATGGAGACGATCGTAGAGATGCTGGATGTAGTCCTGTGGAACGGCTTGCCATGCCATTTCCACCTGGCGCCTCAGTTGGACCAGCGTTCGTGCTGGACGTGCAGACCGCGTGAGACGACGCTTCATCCAGTCCCAAACATGATCAATGGGGGACAGATCCGGAGATCTTGCTGGTCAGGGTAGTTGACTTACACCTTTTAGAGCACGTTGGGTGGCACGGGATACATGCGGACGTGCATTGTCCTGTTGGAACAGCAAGTTCCCTTGCCGGTCTAGGAATGGTAGAACGATGGGTTCGATGACGGTTTGGATGTACCGTGCACTATTCAGTGTCCCCTCGACGATCACCAGTGGTGTACGGCCAGTGTAGGAGATCGCTCCCCACACCATGATGCCGGGTGTTGGCCCTGTGTGCCTCGGTCGTATGCAGTCCTGATTGTGGCGCTCACCTGCACGGCGCCAAACACGCATACGACCATCATTGGCACCAAGGCAGAAGCGATTCTCATCGCTGAAGACGACACGTCTCCATTCGTCCCTCCATTCACGCCTGTCGCGACACCACTGGAGGCGGGCTGCACGATGTTGGGGCGTGAGCGGAAGACGGCCTAACGGTGTGCGGGACCGTAGCCCAGCTTCATGGAGACGGTTGCGAATGGTCCTCGCCGATACCCCAGGAGCAACAGTGTCCCTAATTTGCTGGGAAGTGGCGGTGCGGTCCCCTACGGCACTGCGTAGGATCCTACGGTCTTGGCGTGCATCCGTGCGTCGCTGCGGTCCGGTCCCAGGTCGACGGGCACGTGCACCTTCCGCCGATCACTGGCGACAACATCGAAGTACTGTGGAGACCTCACGCCCCATGTGTTGAGCAATTCGGCGGTACGTCCACCCGGCCTCCCGCATGCCCACTATACGCCCTCGCTCAAAGTCCGTCAACTGCACATACGGTTCACGTCCACGCTGTCGCGGCATGCTACCAGTGTTAAAGACTGCGATGGAGCTCCGTATGCCATGGCAAACTGGCTGACACTGACGGTGGCGGTGCACAAATGCTGCGCAGCTAGCGCCATTCGACGGCCAACACCGCGGTTCCTGGTGTGTCCGCTGTGCCGTGCGTGTGATCATTGCTTGTACAGCCCTCTCGCAGTGTCCGGAGCAAGTATGGTGGGTCTGACACACCGGTGTCAATGTGTTCTTTTTTCCATTTCCAGGAGTGTAGTTTACCACAAGTACATGCATGAAGATAGAGGGGCAGAAATTTGTCTGTTTGCGAACAAAACATTTTGTGACAAAGTCTCTTTTTGCCTTCTCACTCCTTCAGGCTGAAACTATTTTGTCCGCTTCATAGACTTGCACTAATGCTGAAAACTTCCTACTTCCTTCACGCAACTGCACACTCGCAAGTTTGCTTCTTTTTCTTTCTTCTTGTTTTAACTATTGTTCTGTTAATTCGTCCTTCACGAGCGATGGTGTACTGGTAGAGGTACACGTTACGTTCCTCATAAAAAACCTTAATATTTAAGAAGATAAATACGCTATCTGAGCTTAAGTATCTGGACCCCTTTCAATAGACAGTAATGTGAGCTGTGTCCACCCTTCGCCCTCTTGACAGCTTGAACTACGATGAGGACACTTCCAATGAGATGATTATGACATCAGCGCTTTCTTAAGCGCAGTAAAGGGTCCAGGCTTTTAAATGAAGTAAAAGTCCGCCGCACTTCCCTGTTGGCACTACACATAATGGCAGGTAACATTCTCCAGGCATTCGCCAGTGTCTAAGCCTTTCATCGGATTTCTGCAGGTTGTAAAGTGATTCATCGTTCCAAATCACTCGCTTCCAGTCATCCACTGTTCAGCTGCGTTGCTCTTTACGCCACCTGGAGCATCGAATAGCACTGCAGGAATGTATGGCTTGTGAGCAGCTGCTCGGCCATTGTATCCCATTCTTTCTAACTCCCTAAGCACTGTTATTGTGCTAACTGGACTGCTGGCGGTACTCTGGAACTCACCAGTGATTCTTTCTGTTGATTTCATGTGTATTTTTTAACTAACCTTTGCAATGCCTGACAGTCCCTGTCCGTCAGTACATGGTGTAGAGGAATGTTGGATGAGGATGGTAACTGTCAGAATGCGCCGTATTATAACTCGTCTGAGTCTCCCAAGTGATTTGTTATTTCCAGCTACAGTGCCCCCGTTCCTATCGGTCTGTGTCACCTGGTCCCGCAATGCTGAGGACACCACTTCACTGTGTGCGAAACGCCTTGGCGTGGAATGGCTGCCTCAGTGATCCATGTAACACATTGCTGTGTGTCGGCCTCATACGGCTGCGGAGTTGTGTCAACATCAGGAGGCGCCAGCGTCGACTCAGCAGTTTCTGTCCCTGTTGTCTCAGTGCCACTCGCGGGAAGCCGCAAGACGCACGCAACGTGCTTCCTCGCTGTCGTGGCTAAAATCGCGGCAAAAACAAGTGCCCGTTATCCAGCGTCTGAATCTGCGACCCTCGCCTCGGGATGCCTCCTGCGTGTGTTGGAAGCCAACAAGACTGCCCGCAATAGCGAGCCATGGCATGGCCCGCCGCTGGCTGGCTGCAGATCCCACGTTGGCCTCAGAGGGTCCAACCAATGACCTGCCGTGGACTGGAACGCTGGCACGCCCCATCTGCTGCTGCATATAGCCAGTGGTGTGACACACCCCGCTGTGCAGGAGAGCTGTCCCACTCGAATGCCTTGTTAATAAACCGGCGCCTATTTATACGCAGCTGTGCGCCTCTGTTTAGGATGCATGCATCCGCACTCTGGGATACTTCCTATTATAACTGCACCCTCAGTTGTTTCGAATTATTCCTATTGTAGATGCATCCCACTACTTATAACCACATAAATTTGTGTCTGTTCTTACACCTGTCACCACACATGTAACAGGGGCTGGGTCTAAGTGAACTCACTGCACCTAAGGAAGTATAGTTAACTTGTAAAATTGTGTGATTTAGTTTTAAAGTCTTTGAAGCTGCCAGACAAGTCGAAAAGCTAGTTCCCTTCTTATTCATCCCTAACTCTGCCCATGTCATATTCGCATATTTTGTGCTAAGATGGGAGAATTTTTCATTCTGCTTCCCAACTTGTATTCTACCATAATTTTGACATTAGACCTTCTTAGCTGGACAACCGATGTAGATTTTTGTTGAAACTGGCGACGAATGATCCTGTATAGTTTTTGTTATCTTTCGAACCATGATGCTTTTATCGTAACACGACGGCTACAAATTACGTGTATTTGTTTACCTTCTCACAATACTTCAATCGATTCACACAAGTTTGAAATGTATTAGTGGACGCGTACGAAAACTCGCAAATAATGTGGTTTTTTTGCACAGAAAATCCGAATGAAGCTAGATTTGTGAAAGCTAGTTTCTAATTTTTTTCGTAAGAATGCATTTTATATTTATTTGATTCACTTTTAAACGTTTCCGCGCATTCAGATCAAGTAAGAACTAATTTTACTTGCTACATTTAGCTCGACTTTAAACCATCGTATCTCGACACTGGATAAAGATTATTCGTTAAAAAAATACGTTTTGACTTTATCGATTTACCTATCTCCATGCCAAGTTTGAGCCGATTTGTACAAGCTTATAGACGTGATACGCTTCAAAAACCTTCCTTTTTTTTGCGCGTAAAATTCGAAAGAAAAAAGACTTTTTCAAGTGGTTAAAACTTATCTTAGATCAACGTCCGATACATCAGTGAACAAAATTTGAGGCATCAATCTCGCTCCAGTCCGGAGTTGTTGAAGGGTGACTGTTTCTACACATAAAATCCGGACGTAGGTGAATGTTTTTGTGCTTAAAATGCGAACGGTGCACATACAATTGGTGCCATTAGCTGATCATTAATTTCAGCCCAATTAAGATCTTTTCCAGAAGGAATTCATCGATTTTCATGATTTTGTTTGGGTGCTTTGTCTGGTTCGTTGTTCAAACCTTGGTTAAAATACTGTGACATTGTTATAGCAAGACAGATGTTCGAATGGCTATACGAATGGCAGCTGGTACGCATTAAACCAATCTCATGTCCGTAGCTCAAATAGGAATGAAGCACGAAGTCCCTCCAGCATCCAGAAGCGGTGATTCTGCGCGCGGCCTTTTCAGTTATACACTGATCAGCCAGAACACTATGAACACCTACCTCATAGCCTGTATGTCCGCCTCGGCACAGATTAACAGCGGCGACACGTCGTGGCATGGAAGCAGTGGGGCCTTGGTAGGTCGCTGGAGGTAGTTGGCACCACATCTGCACACACAAGTCACCTAATTCCCGTAAATTCAGGGTTAGGGGCGATGGACTCTGACGTCAAGTTCGGTCATGTCCCGCATGTGTTCGATCGAGTTCTGATCTGGCGAACTAGGGGGCCAGCATATCGACTAGAGCTCGCCACTGTGTCACTCCAACTACTCCGTCATACTCCTGGCTTTTTGACGTGGTGCATTATATTGTTGGAAAATGTCACTGCCGTCGGGAAACTGATATTCATGAAGGGGTGCACGTGGTATGCAACCAGTGGACATACTTCTTGGCTGTCATGGTGCCTTCCACGAGTTTCACAGGAACCATTTGTGTCCATGTGAATGTTCGCCACAGCATAATGGAGCCGCCACGCGCTTGTCTCCGTCCCGCCGTACAGGTGTCAAGGGGCTGTTCCCCTGGGAGACGAAAGGTCCGCGCCCTCCCATCGGCATGATGAAGAAGGTAACGGGATTCATCAGACCATGAAACGCTCTGCCACTGTGCCAACGTCCTATGCCAATGGTCACGTGCCCATTTCAGTAGTAGTAGCCAGTGTTGTGATGTTAACATTGGCACATGCATGTGTCATCGGCTGCAGAGGCCCATCGTTAGGGGGCACTGTGTGCACTGTGTGCTCAAACACACTTGTACTCTACCGAATGTTAAAGTCTGAAGTTAGTTGTACCACAGTTCGCCACTTGTCCCGTTTTGCCTGTCTGCCCAGCCTACGAATTCGACTTCTGCAATTAGGTCTCTGTATGTCCATATTTTAGAGATCGTTGCAGGACTCGACTGTTCGATACAGGACGTCAAATTAAAAGCCTTTAAGGCGTCTAGTTTCCAAAGTTGTTTTATTTGGCTACCAGTTTCAGCGTTTTACTACGCCATCTTCAGGCCCTTGACCGACGTATAGGAAGATTCTACCTCGGTTCTGATCAAGATGGTGGTTGAAGTGATCGTTATGGCAAAAATCTACTAACACTAATATTTCTGGCCCCTGTTTTGATCAGAACTGAGGTAGAATCTCCCTACACATTGGTCAGCGGCCTGAGATATCGTAGTAAAACGCTAAAACTGGTAGCCACACATAACAAGTTGGGAATTTAGACGGCTGAAAGGTAATGGATTACAGTCAAGTTAAATAAAGTGATGCTGATATAAATAGATAAAATGACTCACTAAAAGTAGTCAGTGGATTGTGATTTTTAGGCAGCAAGATAAGTGCGGCATCTGAATGAGAGAGGATACAGAATTCAGGTTGCCAACAGCAGGGAAAAAATTCCGAAAAAGCGAAATTTGTTAACATTGAACATAAATTTAAGAATTAGGAAATTTTCTGGAATGCAGCAGTGTGCAGAGATGGCTTGTGAAAGATAAACACTTCAGGCAAGAGAAGAACAGCAGCTTTTGAAGTGTGGCTCCTTCGGAAGAATGTTGACAATTAAATGCGTAGGTTGTTTAACTAACGAGGAGGTACTTAATCGAACTGACGAAAAAAGAAATGTATGGCCAAACTGACTAAAACAGGGGACCAGTCGATAGGACACATCGTGAGGCATCAAGGAATAGTTAAATTGGTTATGGAGGGTGAAACGTCCCCTTAGAAAAATTGTACACGACTGTGCTTAAACTGACACACAATATTTTTAGCGCAACGGAATCTGACTTTCAATAATCCCTACAAAAGAATGGCCCTGACTAACATTAACCTATACCTTTCATAAATCACTTACCTCACAAAAATCTTCGTTACTCAAGCTACTGTAATACAGCGAGCGCCATTACTGCCAGCTAAATAAAAGATTCAAACTACTGAAGGCACTACCTACTGATAGGCATAGTTAGCAAATGAAAGATTTTGATAGAGAACAAACAATGTATTTACCTTAATAGTGTTCAAAAGTCATAATATATATATCAGTTCATGATATCCAGTGTTACAAATTTACCGTCTCTGTCCAGATCATCCGCTCTCAAAATTCTGCCATCTCTCTCCCCACAACCACCACTGCCGGCGGCTCACCTCCAACTGCGCAACGCTACGTGCTGTTAACAGCCAACTGACCAACACTACAATAGCCAACAACAATGCAAACCAGCCACAGACTGCACACAGCACAGCCAGTGATTTTCATACGCTACGTGGCGTTACCAATATAAAAACCTAAACAGTCTACTTACATAGCCCCCATGCACCCCACAAAAAATTTTACAAATTGTTTTGGACAGTGGCCAACACAGATTTGAAAAAATTTTTCATAATTACAATAACAAGGAAATCAAATGCACAAACTTATCGATACAATGTTGGTCAAAAGCTAAAATTTTCTCACAGTCCACAAAGACAGTCCTGATCGTTCATCACAGAAAAATTGCAGTGTTTTTCTCAAAGTCTGAGCAGTAAAAGAAAATGCACACGGAAGTAGTGGATTTCCATGCAGTCTTGAAGAAGTAGTGTTGTCCCTCCAACGGAAAGACAGTGCTGACTCTTGACATACATACAGGTAATGGGCCACAACAGAGCAAACCCACAGCAGAGTCATTCGAAGTTTTGAAAAATATTGGTAGGTAGGTCATCACAGAGCAGACCCACTATAGTCTTGGTAGAGAGTATGGTATTGGTGGGCCACCAGAGGTGCAGACCCACTGCAGTTCTTGTAGAAATAATTGTATTAGTGGATCATCAAAGGTGCAGACCCAGCAGCCATCTGTTGCGACTGTCCAGGTGCACAATCACCATCGAAGAGTCTTGTACTATATAGATAGTCCATAAACCACCACTTGTGCACTCCCAAAGTTTTTGGAATTATCCTTAGAACCAACAATGCTGTTAACCAGTCCCTTGCTGAATTATCAACACACGTGCAAACACTAACAGTCCCTGCTTCTCACATATTGTCCATATACTATGACCAATATGAACGATGAACGTGTGCAGTGAAATGTAACTTACAAGTTACTTAATTTGATGAACTGGTGTCAATTACAATTTTATAACATAAGAATACACTAACAAAGGTACAAAATAAACCATTAAAGAACATAACAAAACAGATAACATTTGTAGTAAAACAGGCTTTACAAAAGAATAGAAATAAACATGTACATCAGTGTTACAAGAATTATGACATAAGTACATACATAAAAGATCAGAATAACTTTTGAAACATCAACTTCACACAAGAGCATTAAAACAAAACAGAATAAATAATGTCTAAACATCTTTACAAAGTAAATAACATATTATCAGAAAAATTCTACAACGTAAATCTTATTAGCTAAACACATAAAGACAGGAGAAACACAAATTCACATAGCGTACTAACACAAAAGTACAGGACAGGGTTTGTTTTCAGTGTGACATTTGGTACTGCAGTCCAACCCAAAACTTCATTCTATAGATCTTTCCTCTTATTTCAACATTTGTTTCCGCCAAAAAAAAATCTTATCCACGCATGCTTTATGTATTCTGTTCACATCCTCTTTCAAAAATAGTTTTTCTCCACTGTACACTACTTTTTTGGCGAAACCATTTTCTTATAGCTTCTCAATGCATTTCTTCCAATTCATCATAGCTGGTTTCTTATATAGTCCATCCCTTTTTAAGCTAACTTAAATCTACTGAGCTCAGATATATATACCAAGGGATGAGGCAATGCAGCAGCACATAACGAATTAACACAAACAGCAATGACAAAAAAATGGAAATTGGCAAAGCAAGCAGCAGTATATATAAATTAGCAAAGCAATTGCAATATTACAACTAATATAAGGCAATGTGCAGCAAACAAGAAAAATAAATCCATAGTAAAACTGGCTTAACAGAAGAATACAAAGTGAAATTCAGTAAAACTATGCCTGGCAAACAGCAGCAGCAAATGCTATAAGCTATACCTAAACATGACAAAGCTCAAGCAGAAAAAATATTACACTAAAGACAACAATGCAGATAAGGGAAATGTATATTCACATCTTAATGTCTATGTAATTAAAGTGGTGCACCACAGCTTATTCTATAAACGAAATTACCAAGTACTTGAAAAGAAAATTCTGTATGCAATTCCTGTGAAGGGAAATGTCTTTTTGTGTCCTTCGCTTTTTTTGAAGTACATCATGAAGTTATTATTTACTGGATCTGTAGGCATAAAATATTTATATTAGTACATCTATAAAATTTTATTTTAACCAATGCTACAGTGCCGCTAGAAACTAGATATTAAACAAAATCGGCAAAGCAAGGCGTGAAACGTCATTCACTAGCCGTATGGCATTTCATAATGCAGTAAACAATCTTTCAACAAGCAAGACAATAGACGTGAAATGTTTCTCGTCATTTCATTTCAGTAAATATCCTAAATTAAGAACTCTACAGTGTAATCATGTTTTCAAGATTGAGCGTGTCGTATTTGCGATGCTTTCTACAAAGAACTGTCAGTATCGAGGTTAATGGCCTCTCTGTTATCCACCTAATGGCTTTTTCTCCAGGCGACGCACAACTGGGCGTCAACGACGCATTACGTCGAGGTCACTTAGCTTTCTTACCGAAATTTACAAGAGAAGTTTCCGCTACAGTGACAGTTTCATACAAATAAAATTTCACAAGTCCAGAAATTACAGTAGAAATGTGTAAAAACAAAATCCTATATACACTCCTGGAAATTGAAATAAGAACACCGTGAATTCATTGTCCCAGGAAGGGGAAACTTTATTGACACATTCCTGGGGTCAGATACATCACATGATCACACTGACAGAACCACAGGCACATAGACACAGGCAACAGAGCATGCACAATGTCGGCACTAGTACAGTGTATATCCACCTTTCGCAGCAATGCAGGCTGCTATTCTCCCATGGAGACGATCATAGAGATGCTGGATGTAGTCCTGTGGAATGGCTTGCCATGCCATTTCCACCTGGCGCCTCAGTTGGACCAGCGTTCGTGCTGGACGTGCAGACCGCGGGAGATGACGCTTCATCCAGTCCCAAACATGCTCAATGGGGGACAGATCCGGAGATCTTGCTGGCCAGGGTAGTTGACTTACACCTTCTAGAGCACGTTGGGTGGCACGGGATACATGCGGACGTGCATTGTCCTGTTGGAACAGCAAGTTCCCTTGCCGGTCTAGGAATGGTAGAATGATGGGTTCGATGACGGTTTGGATGTACCGTGCACTATTCAGTGTCCCATCGACGATCACCAGTGGTGTACGGCCAGTGTAGGAGATCGCTCCCCACACCATGATGCCGGGTGTTGGCCCTGTGTGCCTCGGTCGTATGCAGTCCTGATTGTGGCGCTCACCTGCACGGCGCCAAACACGCATACGACCATCATTGGCACCAAGGCAGAAGCGACTCTCATCGCTGAAGACGACACGTCTCCATTCGTCCCTCCATTCACGCCTGTCGCGACACCACTGGAGGCGGGCTGCACGATGTTGGGGCGTGAGCGGAAGACGGCCTAACGGTGTGCGGGACCGTAGCCCAGCTTCATGGAGACGGTTGCGAATGGTCCTCGCCGATACCCCAGGAGCAACAGTGTCCCTAATTTGCTGGGAAGTGGCAGTGCGGTCCCCTACGGCACTGCGTAGGATCCTACGGTCTTGGCGTGCATCCGTGCGTCGCTGCGGTCCGGTCCCAGGTCGACGGGCACGTGCACCTTCCGCCGATCACTGGCGACAACATCGAAGTACTGTGGAGACCTCACGCCCCATGTGTTGAGCAATTCGGCGGTACGTCCACCCGGCCTCCCGCATGCCCACTATACGCCCCCGCTCAAAGTCCGTCAACTGCACATACGGTTCACGTCCACGCTGTCGCGGCATGCTACCAGTGTTAAAGACTGCGATGGAGCTCCGTATGCCATGGCAAACTGGCTGACACTGACGGTGGCGGTGCACAAATGCTGCGCAGCTAGCGCCATTCGACGGCCAACACCGCGGTTCCTGGTGTGTCCGCTGTGCCGTGCGTGTGATCATTGCTTGTACAGCCCTCTCGCAGTGTCCGGAGCAAGTATGGTGGGTCTGACACACCGGTGTCAATGTGTTCTTTTTTCCATTTCCAGGAGTGTATATAAAAGTGTCCAAAAAATTTTCGCCGCCATTGTGATACATTCACGCATTTACACACATTGAAAGGTGGCTACACTGAGCCACAGCGTCAGAGATCGCGCCAGAGAGTATTGTTCCGCCGCCTCCACTGGCAGTGATTATTGAGACGTAGCAGCAAGCAGTTCTTGCCGAGAAGTTGTGGTGGACACTGCTTGTCGTGAAGTCGGAGTGGATATGTGGTAGTAGGGAGTGTTTGTTCCATGTTTTATGCAGTTATTTGATGGGAGAGATAGCAGATGTTATTCTAATGGAGATATTGTAATGATCAGGGTGCATTTCGTCAATATATATGAAGGTAATAAAACGCTATGTTCTTTTATTATTTGTGTATCGCAAATAATGCATCATTACAGGTTCAGTCAACAAAGCATCTGGCTCTAATGGAGATATTGTAATGATCAGAGTGCATTTCGTCAATATATATGAAGGTAATAAAACGCTATGTTCTTTTATTATTTGTGTATCGCAAATAATGCATCATTACAGGTTCAGTCAACAAAGCATCTGGCTTGTGTTCTTGTATTAGAGTGTAATTCTGCTTTCCTTACACAATTATAGTATTTCTAATTTTCTTTTATCACGTCAATATAATTGGTATTTAAAAATTCTTGTCTTGTTGAAGAAGAACCGTGCCAGATGTGCGTTGAGTCATACTACCACATACAGAAGAGCTACACTTGTGCTTTGTTGGCTTCGTAGGTTTTATAGTTGCTGGGGACTTAATTAATTAACTGTGTTAACGAAAATTTTCTTTCATTGTTTGTTGTTATTCTATGCAGTCAGATTGCGTACTAAAACTAGTCAGGGCCAGCCGTTTACGCGAGTCTTGCGTAAACGGACTAACAGCTACTAAAAAATATCTGCAGTATTATTTTAATTAAGCCCCCATGCACGTGGCGACCGCTGCTTCGGACCGTCCCATGGAATTCTTCTGATTGTAAAAATAGTAGACAGTAGTATTGTTGTAGTAATTTGTAGTTTAGTAATTGTAGTCTATTTTGCATGTGTAGATTTGGTAATTGGCATTCTTCTAATGGTATTTTTCAAAATTTAATTTTTATTGCCTTGTATACGCGTTTGAAGATTTGGTGCAATTATTTCAATTGTTCGATTAATCGTGTTTGAGGGAAATATTTCGTGTGAATGGTATTGTTGAAGATAAAGAGTCATTGTGTGTAATTTTCATATAGTGACGAGTTTTGTATGTTTTGTAAATGATTACACGATCGATGAAAAAGGCAAAAATGATGAATAGTGAGAATGACGAAATTGTTAACATGGCGAACTCGCCAACAGAGGAAAACAGTATGATGGATAATGAAGTGGAAAACAATGTAATAAGTCGGGAAAATATTCCGGAACCATTTCAAAATTTTTCTAAATCATAAAATTCACAGAATCCGAGATTAACGATAGAAGATTCTGGAATAGTATCGAACACAGATGGCCTTATGGCTATGCAGAAGGAAGCTGGTTTTGTGGGAAATGTGAGGGGTGAAAAGAATTTTGAAACAGTTACTATGGAGCAGTTGATGAGTGCTATATTAAATGTGGGATCACAGTTACGATCTGAATTAAAAACTGATATGGGAAGAATGGAAACACGGTTAGGATCTGAATTAAAAACAGAGATAGGAACAATTAAAACAGAGATGGGAACTTTGGAAACACGGTTAGACTCACGAATAGGTACATGTTTCAAAAATATGAAAGATGAATTAAAGAAAGAAATCAGAGAAGAAGTACAACCGATTTTGAATGCACACAATAATAGATTAGTTGCAGTAGAGATTAGACAAAGGGAACAGGATAGAGAACAGGAAGAAAGAGATCGCGTGATAGTACAGAAATTTTCAGAGTTAAATTTACAACGTGCAAAAGATAAGGAAGAAATATTTGAGAGAATCGAGGAATCCGTACCAAATTACAGAATAAATAATCTAACACAACAATATGAACAGTTAACTACCAAATGTGTCAATACTGAAACTCGAGTCGCGACACTTATGGAAGACGCAAATAAACAGAAAGAACAAATAGGTGATTTATCGGAAAGAGTTGAGGAGATTTCAGATAAATTGACAAATCTTAGTTTAAATGGGGACAGAGATTCAGATGATACAGCACCATTGCCATTTGCAGAAACCGAAGAGTACCAGAACATAAATAAGCATGTTGAAAGTCAGGGAAAATTTAATGAACGCGTTAAAAGGGAAGTGGAGGCATTAGAAAAGCAAGTCAAACAAATTGAAAGCAAAATCGTAGGAAAGGACGGTAGAAGAAATTTGGAATCACCGATAGCAGCGGGTTTTGAAGAAAGTAATTTATTTCATTTACGAGATGCAACAAGAGAGCGCCAGGCGCGCGAACTTGACAATTATCGACATTCGTACTGGGACAGACGCGGTAGGTCTTTGTCGCCACGAGGCGAAAACTTTGACTATAAACACTTTTTGACTGTTCGGAAATTTAAGATCTTCCGCAATTCTAAGAATGACATACATCCATGTTAATGGTTAGATCAATTTATGTACGCACTCCCACCAAATTGGCCACTAAGTCACAAACTGAAATTTATGTGCAGCTATTAATGTCCTCAGGGGATTCACTACTCTAAGTGAATATGTGCCGTAGCGAGCATAGGGCCCTGAGCTGTAGTGGTGCTATTTCTCTTTTAGTTTTCTGTACCGCTGCCTACTCTTTTACTATTCTTTGCATCTATCGAAACAACTCTTTGACTATCAATCTATCTAGAAAGCGTGTAAAAAAATAACCGGATATGACTATTTTACCCAAAAGTGATTTCGTAAATTACCGTTTGGACTTTACCTTCAGCAGCATTCATTCGTAGCTTAAATGAAATTTTACCTGTTTATCTTCGTGACAATATTACTTCATATGTTGACGACATTCTTATTGCTAAACATTCTTGGAGTGAGCACGACAAAATTTTGGATTCATTATTACGTATTTTTGCAAGAGTTGGCATTACAGTGAACTTAGAAAAATCTGAATTTGGTCGTTCACAGGTGAAATTCGTTGGTCACATTATTTCTATAGAAGGTATTCTTCTTGATCCAGAGAAATTAGACGCTATTCGTAATTATGCTGTTCCTACTACAAAACGTGATGTTCGTAGTTTCCTTGGTGTCTGTAATTTTCTTAGACGCTTTGTTAGATTAGGCAATTTGGTCACACCTCGTTTTTGCGATCTATCTGGAAAAATCTTTTTAAACGAAAATCGGTCGACAACTCTGTTTGGTTAGTTTGTATTCCTGATGAGTGGGTTAATAAGCTGATTTGGTATACGCATTTCAGTTATGCACACTTTGGCCCCAGAAAATGTTTTCATAAATTACGAGAAAATTGCTACTTCAATAATATGGAAAAACGTATTCGATCTGTTCTGGCCAAATGCAAATTATGTCAAAAGGCTAAGCCGCCAACAATTTCTCACAGAGCACCGTTGTTTCCTATCATTCCAGCGAAATTAAAGGACATGGCTGCAGTTGATTTGTTCGGTCCAGTGGTTCGTTCTACTAATGGTTTTGCGTACATTTTCGTAGCAGTGGAGTTGACATCAAAATATGTGTGTTTTACACCTTTACGCAAAGCAACAGCTCGTTCAGTATCTAACGCTTTCATCAAAAATTTTCTTAAAGAAGTTGGTCATGTTGATAAGGTTATATCAGATAATGGATCACAGTTTCGTTCTAAAATTTGGCTTCGTACTCTACGGCGTCGTAAGATTAAACCAATTTTCATTTCACTTTTTCACCCCCAATCTAACGCTTCAGAGAGATGGATGAAGGAAATCAATAAATTGTGTCGTCTTTATTGTCATCAGAATCACAGAACGTGGGATCAGTATCTTCATATTTTTCAAAACATTCTGAATGAACTCCCTAATGATTCAACTTCTTTACTGCCTATACTGATATTAAAAAATAAAGCACCGACAAATCGCATTTCTGAAATCGTTCCTTTTCCGCCTTCACGGAAACTGCGGCATTCTGAAGTTGTCAACCTGGCTCTACAAAATATTGCCTCTGCGGCTGCTAGAAGAGAGAAATCAGCTAAGCATCCTGGTCGTTTAAAAATCTTGTCAGTTGGTCAAAAGGTGTTAATTAAGTCTCATCGTTTGTCTCACAAAGGAAAAGGCTTGTGTCGCAAATTTTTTCTGCTTTATAATGGTCCATATAGAATTCGTAAAATTATTCATGATAACACTGTCGAAGTAGAAACTCTTAAATCTCGGCGCTCTAAGGGAATACATCATATATCTAATGTTAAAATTTTTGTGGAATGATATACTTTTGAAAATTTTTTGTAGAATGACATACTTGTGAGAAACTAACAGCTAGACGTAAACATGCGGAGAGTACAAGGATACCGCGCTGTGTTTTGGCGGCGCGGTGGCACATACTCAAAGCAACAGTGAAGTCTGCGCGCCGCACAAGGCAGTCGTTGACCGCAAACAATTGCTTTCTACGTCACGCGCCTACAGCTGATCGAGCTCTCGGTGCGAATGCACTGACAGCCGTAAACAAATACACAGTCTAATTTCTCTGACTAAATTCAGTATAAAGCTATAGTGACTTGATGAATTCTGTTATTAACATTCAGTATTTTTCAGGATACGGTTCTATAAAATATTTAAGAACTTCAGGTAAATTCTGTGCGTGTCCGACGTTAAGACGACTTGCTATCGAGAAATTTTCAGGACGAATGTAATTTCCAAGAAGAAACTAATAAACCAAAAAAAAGGTAACTGTTAATTGAGTTCATTTTCAGGTAACATATTTCCACTTAGGTACGTACTTTAGACGTAATTTGCTGTTCGCGATTACGTGATTCATACTTTGTGCTAAATTTCATGTTCTATGAATTTACTTGTGAAGCGACGTGCTTGCGTACATTAACTGATTTTGACAATGATTATTAATGAACTGAGTTGTAACTTGTGTATATTATGCATCGCTTGGCTGCTATGCTTTTTCACTGATGTCATATTTTTTAATTATGTGCCTGCTGTGCTTATTTATTTAAATTATAATTGTCACCTGATTAATTGTGCTGACTGTGGTTATGTATGTAGGTTACACTTTGTCATTTATCTGCTTGCGCCTTCATGTTTACTTATTAAGATTACATATGAACATTTATTTGCTTATGCTGATATGATGCTAATGACCTGTTTATTACGTAAGATATATGTTTACTGCTATGCGTATGGATTGCATATTTATACACTTCTGTTTGTCGTCACAACTACTCTTTAATTTAGTATATAGAAATGTTCATATACTGTGTATAAACATAGAGTTTAGGTCACACTATTGTATTAATTACAGATTGTTCGCTTGGCAGAGCCTCGTTGTAAGAATTGTGCTGCATCCACTTGTTGACATTCTGTTCACTACTGGTATATTTACTCGCTATTGCTTGTTTTGCTTACGCTCAGTGCTTTATATTTTAACATAAGAAAATGAACTGCAGTAATTCGACGAGCGACTTTAGTACAAGAAACGTCATAGAAGTCACATGAGCTGGAGGTTTTATGGAAGCTGTATAAATTTATGCTAATAGGAAGGAAGCTAACGACATGACATACCAAAACTAGGTTTAGACCATTGACAGTTATTACACTGCATTTTTTGTGAGCAACTGAAATAGGAAGTGACACTTGACACAAGAAATACTCCACATGTTTGCTTCTGTTTGCCATAATTCTTGAAGTGGTGTACACACTGTGAAATATTATGATCATTCACACTCCGTAATCGTACTTAATTACTGAGAGTTATTCGAACTAAGTCTGTTAGAAGTCATGTATGCATTTCTTTTGTTTACAATTCATAATGAGTAGAAGATTTGGGTCAGACGGATTACACAGAGGTTGCGTGTTGACAATGTGTTTTCAGATTGTATGGGATGATGAACTGAAGTTTGCACTAGGATTTTGTCTGTACTTGTTCGAGGAGACTGACTAGAGGAAAGAGTTGTTATGGAAGCGAAATGATATTGGCGATAAGGTTTATATGTATCGATGTATTGAAGAGATATTATTGAGGTATTGAGATTGTGTGAAGTTGATGATTGTTGGAGTTTTGGTGGGTAAGAGGTAAAGTGAGTGAGGTGCATATTTTTTTTTTTTGTTGGTCTATATGGAACAAGGAGGATGAAGATGGCAGACTAGAACACTCAAGTAGAAAGAAGATTGTCTACACACACTTTGTTAAATCACTAAGCAGTATGTACTTTTTTTGGAGAGAGGAAGTATTTGCATATCTTGGCACACTGACAGTTGTTCAGTAACAGTACATTTGATCTGGCTTGGCAAACATTGGTCTTGACATGATGACTATGACGTTGACTAACTATTATTGACTGTTACACATTGCTGCCACTACTACTTGATACACAAGTTGAACATAAAATTTTGACAGAATTGAATTTACACAGTTAACACTATTCAATTACACAGTAGTACTTAATGTGGATGAAAGATGAGTGAGTGTGTTTTGTGTGTTTTCCTTCCCTAATCCTACCCACCTATCTCCTAAATATTATTTTATTTGTTTGTAGTGGCTTGCACTGACACCCATAAATATTATAGGTTTACTGATGTTTGTGTATTTGCAATAGTTAATATGACAATTATCTGACATCATTTGTGTATTTGTTATGATTTGTATGTTTAGTGTAAAAGCATTTGTATGTGTATTCAAACTATTGTTCATGCTTGAACTGTCTGAGTAGTGATGGTGAATATTATGAACTGTTACCTGCACTTTTCAACATGATGTGTGCCACTAGGACATGTTTAATATCTGCTGATGAACAGTGTGATTAGTGATGGGAATATTATGGACTGTTACTTGTACTTTTTCCACATGATTGGTGCCAATAGGACATGTTTAATTTCTGCTGATGAACAGTGTGATCAGTGATAGTGAATATTATGGACTGTTACTTGTACTTTTTCTACATGATTGGTGCCACTAGGACATGTTTAATTTCTGCTGATGAACAGTGTGATCAGTGATAGTGAATATGATGGACTGCTCTCTGCACCTGCTCATCATTGCTGGGTGCAACTGATGGAACTGCTTTTATTGAAATGATGTCACTTGTTGCTCTCTGCACCTACTCAATAATACTGGGTGCACAGATGGAGCTACTTCTATGGAAATGATGTCATTTGTCGGTGTCTGCACCTACTCAACATTGCTGGGTGCCACTGATGAACTGCTTCTGCTGAAATGATGTCACCTGATGCTGTCTGCACCTGTTCCACAATGCTGGGTGCAACTGATGGAACTGATTCTACTGAAATGATGTCACCTGATGCTGTCTGCACCTGTTCCACAATGCTGGGTGCCACTGATGGACTGCTTCTACTGAAATGATGTCACCTGATGGTGTCTGCACCTACTCAACATTGCTGGGTGCCACTGATGGACTGCTTCTACTGAAATGATGTCACCTGATGGTGTCTGCACCTACTCGACATTGCTGGGTGCCACTGATGGACTGCTTCTACTGAGATGATGTCACTTGTTGCTGTACCACCTATTCAACATTGCTGGGTGCTACTGCTGGAACTGTCAACTACTTGTTTCTTGAACTGTGGAAAGGATTTATGTGAATATTTGTATAAACTGATTTTTTGTGCATTACTGTTTGTGAAAAGTTATGAGACTCTTACCTGTACATATTCGTCATTGCTGACGCTATTGATTGAACTGTTTAACCACATGATATTTGTGTAAACTATTATGTAAAGTCACATGTATGAAAGAATTTGTATTGCTTAGTGTATTTTATATATTAGGCTATTGTAAGGTCAGTGCAAAGCCAAAATTTTATCTAGTTATATGATATTTACATATTAATATTATCTTTTACTTTTGTCTGTATTTTTTTGACGAATTTGCTGGTATTTTCACCACCAATGCTGGCAAAAATACCATCAAATTCTAGCCCATGGAGGAAGGGCATATGAAAGGTGGCTACACTGAGCCACAGCGCCAGAGATCGTGCCAGAGAGTATTGTTCCTCCGCCTCCACTGGCAGTGATTATTGAGACGTAGCGGCAAGCAGTTCTTGCCGAGAAGTTGTGGTGGACACTGCTTGTCGTGAAGTCGGAGTGGATATGTGGTAGTAGGGAGTGTTTGTTCCATGTTTTATGCAGTTATTTGATGGGAGAGATAGCAGATGTTATTCTAATGGAGATATTGTAATGATCAGAGTGCATTTCGTCAATATATATGAAGGTAATAAAACGCTATGTTCTTTTATTATTTGTGTATCGCAAATAATGCATCATTACAGGTTCAGTCAACAAAGCATCTGGCTTGTGTTCTTGTATTAGAGTGTAATTCTGCTTTCCTTACGCAATTATAGTATTTCTAATTTTCTTTTATCGCGTCAGTATAGTTGGTATTTAAAAATTCTTGTCTTTTTGAAGAAGAACCATGCCAGATGTGCGTTGAGTCATACTACCACATACAGAAGAGCTACACTTGTGCTTTGTTGGCTTCGTAGGTTTTATAGTTGCTGGGGACTTAATTAATTAACTGTGTTAACGAAAATTTTCTTTCATTGTTTGTTGTTATTCTATGCAGTCAGATTGCGCACTAAAACTAGTCAGGGCCAGCCGTTTACGAGAGACATGCGTAATCGGACATACAGCGACAGAAAATTAAAAAGTATTTGCATTGCATTCTTATATCTTTATTTTAATAAAGCCCCCATGCAACATTTCATAACTCTTAAAATACGATTCTTGGTTTCCAACATCCTTTTTCTCAAATCAGAGTGCCTAACCACTACTCATTATTCCTTACCTTATTACCTATATACATATTCGTCGACACTTCAATATTTCATCATAATAAATAAATAGCATAATCAAATTCCTCATATAGCATCAGCGTATTGATCATAAACATACCTCAACAGCATAATACACATTGTCATCGTAATAATAACATCATAAAACCTCAGCCAAATCTCAAAAACGTCATAGCTTTCTGCAATAATTTCAAGCCTTAAAAAATATTCTCTGCTCATTTCGATAGTATCATCTACCTCAAATGTACTTTAAAAATCATGATCTCATATCAAATACATCATTCAAAGCTCTCATAGTATCACAATGGTTCTGAAAAAATATGAAGAGTTCACAAAGTACAGACAGAATACAATTTCATAAGTGTGAAGTTATCCAACCGTGTAATTGGGTAAACATGTGTCACTGATGTAGTAAAAAAATGTTTGTTTCTCTGTTAAATAATCAGGTAGCTGTGTAATTCTGTGTTGGAGAAATATGGTACCGATGTGTAAAGTTGTATAAGCAAATACCATATTAGCTAGAGCTCCTTGTGCTTGCCACACGCATGGTACACAAAGTAAGCGTGTACCCCCCTAAGGATTAATGTAATTATACCCTCAGGTGTTACAGATTACAGCAATGGAATGAAATGTATCACGAAAAACCTTTGTATCATTGTAATTCAAAAGTCTTTAACAATAAATGTTTTAAGTACAAAATTAATCACTCAAAAACGTGTCCTTTAGCGCTAAATGTGCGTCTTGCTATAAGATAATTCTGTGGAAGTGTCGTAGTTATCGTCCACCTAAAGCTAAGTTCTGCAGAAGTCAAGGTACTTACCTCATGATGAACAAAAGTGGAATGCTATGCGTATAGATATCGTAGTTATTACGTACAGTACCGTGATCAAGAAAGTACTATACTGTAATGTATCGTTGTGCTACGAAAAAGGCTGTCTCATTGCAGCTATACCACGAAAGTTACTACTAAAACATGTTTTACTTTCCAGAAGAATTCAGGAAAAATGTGCAGATATGAAACAGATACACCGCAAAAGCAACAATGTAAATTGTGTCACACGTTAGTAGTGTCGTGATATAATCGCGTAACTGTCAAAGAAACCAAATGCTAAGTCATCTTTAATCCCACAGAAAGTACTTCAAATAAAGAATGTATTTCCAAGTAAACCAAAATGTTGCATTAAAATCTCATTAGCAGTACCTGTATATGTTCTAAGTATGTAAGCCTTATAGTCGTTACGTAATCGTGCAACTAACAAGCAAGAATGTACACACACAATAACACTGTGTTGTCTGTTCACTATAACAATGCATTCGTAATTACTGTCTAAATATGTTCCCTATGTTCTAGACTGGATAGTTTATTTTAAAACATAGTTGCATGTTAACAGTTTCTAAGTGCGACAAAGAGTACTAGAAACGTGAATGTAAACCTTTACTCTCCCTTGTACGCAAAGTTTCAACTTCAATGCAATTATCATGTGGTATACGTCGGATTCTGTAAGGTCCATTGTAAATCAGAAAGAATTTGTGACTCAAGTGTTTCTTCTTATGTGACAATGAATGAGCTTCAATGAGAACTTTCTGACCAATATATAATTTCTTTGCATTTGCTTTACCGAGTAGTTTTCTCCTTTTGTCTGCTGCAGAGTTTATATTTTTAATAGCCAAATCAATTATGTCTTTGTGTCGAAGTTTACGTGTATTCGGAAAAGGTACAAGCTCTCTGATTCTGTTTGGTGGTTCTTCATTCTTCAGTACAAGAATAGGTGGTAAAGCAGTCGAGTCATGAGGCATTTGATTCAGCACGTTTTGAAATAAGTGTAAATATCTGTCCCAATGCTGATGCTTTCTGTGACAATAAAGTCTGCAAAGCTTATTGATTTCTTTCATAATCCGTTCAGACGGGTTACAATGTGGTGAGTACAATGAAATAAAAAAAGGTTTCATTTTATGGTTCCGAAGCATGCGTGACCAAACAGCAGACCTGAATTGCGGTCCGTTATCTGAAATGACTTTTCTAACGTGTCCAACTTCACGTAAGAAATTTTTAACAAAGCCTTGGATACAGACCGTCCAGCGGCTTTACGTAACGGAGTGAAAGAAACAAATTTTGAAGTAAGTTCAACAGCGACTAGAACGTACGAAAATCCATTCGATGTTCTGACAAGGAGTCCCAAGAGATCAACAGCAGCAAATTCTTTTAATTTAGAAGGAATGATAGGAAACAACGGAGCACGATGTGAGATATTAGATGGTTTCTCAGTTGCAGTTGCAGTTGCAACTGCAAAATCTAAGGTTTTCCTGCCGTTTGTTAAAAATGTAACGGAAAGAATAGGGAGGATCTTGACGAAGCGGAATATTACCGTAATTTACAAGCCCACCAGGAAGATACAGGAATACCTTAGGCCTGCCAAGGACGCTTGCAAACCATTGGAAAAATCTGGAGTGTATAGGATCCCATGGAACTGTGGTGATGTTTATGTGGGTACCACTAAAAGAACTGTTTCTAAACGTTTGGAAGAGCACAAGGGAAATTGTAGAAGAGGAGAAACGGAACGATCTGCTGTTGCGGAGCATGCTTTCCAGCCAGGGAACCACAATATTCGTTTCGAGGAGACGCAAGTACTAGCGGCCACGAGCGGATATTACGAAAGGCTCTACAGGGAGGCAATCGAAATCGCTAAACACCCAAATATTTCAACCGAAAGGAGGAGGGCGTCAAATTAAACGGTATATGGATGCCGGTGATAAAGAAGATGTGTACCACTCGTCCACTACTGGGTGATGGCAACGGCGATCGACGGCGACGGACAGCGGCCAATCGCACTGACGTTTTCAAAACACGTGACGTCACGCCGCGGCGCGGGGGCGCGCGGACACGGAATTTAGCGGCAGTCAGTAGCGAGCCAGTGTGTGTGTTGGACCTTCCATCTAGCTACGACCCTCTTGAAGATATCTCCCGCAGTCGGAGACGAAACGTTGGGAATCACCACAGAATTCATCAACCGACCACGGCATAACAGCTCGGATAATTATAATGGACTTGTTTATCATTGCCATTGCTCTGCTTTGTTTCAGCACCACTAGCGCTGTAGCATTGTTGTGAGTTATTCGTCGTCTAAGCTGTTCAACTACGCTCAGTAGTCTCCTGCTGCGCTGAGTATTGGATACCTCCAGTCCGGCCCACTGTTGCCATTAGCAGGCAATATTGTGGTCGCATGGGAGACAATACGTGGGGCGTCGGAGTGCCGTGAACATCTTTGGCTTTCTTGCGACCTCGCAGAAAAGTGGTACCTTGTAAGATAATTGTCTACAACAGGCTATAGTACACTATGTGGTCAAAAGTATCCGGACATATCGCTGAAAATGACTAACAAGATCGTGGCGCCCTCCATCGGTTATGCTGGAAATTAGTATGGTGTTGACCCACCTTTAGCCTTGATGACATCTTCCACTCTCTCAGGCATACGTTCAATCAGGTGCTGGAAGGTTTCATGGCTTATGGTAGCCCATTCTTCGCGGAGTGCTGAGCTGAGGACAGGTATCGATGTCGGCCGTGAGGTCTAGCATGAAGTCGGCGTTCCGAAACATCCCAAAGGTGTTCTATAGGATTCAGGTCAGCACTCTGTGCAGGACAGTCCGTTACAGGGATGTTATTGTCGTGTAACCACCCCGTCACAGGCCGTGCAAAATGAACAGGTGTTCCATCGTGTTGAAAGATGCAATCGCCATCTCCGAATTGCTCTTCAACAGCGGGAAGCAAGAAGGTGCTTAAAACATCAATGTAGGCCGGTGCTGTGATAGTGCCACGAAAACAACAAGGGGTCCAAGCCCCCTCCATGAAAAACATGACCACACAATAACACCACCGACTCCGAATTATACTGTAGGCACTACACACGCTGGAAGATGACGTTCACCAGATATTCGCCATACGCACGCCCTGTCATAGGATCAGCACATTGTGAACCGTGATTCGTAACTCCAAACAAAGTTTTTACATTGTTCATTCGTCCAATGTTTGCGCTTCTTGCTATAAGCGAGGCGTCGTTTGGCATTTACCGGCGTGATGTGTGGCTTTTGAGCAGCCGCTCGACCATGAAATCCATGTTTTCTCACCTCCCGCCTAACTGTCATAGAACTTGCAATGGATCCTCATGTAGTTTGGAATTCCTGTGATGGTCTGGATAGATGCCTGCCTATTACACATTACGATCCTCTTGAACCGTCAGCGGTCTCTGTCAGTCAACAGACGAGGTCGGCCTGTACGCTTTTGTACTGTACGTGTCCCTTAACGTTTCCACTTCACTATCACATCGGAAACAGTGGACCTAGGGATGTTTAGGAGTGTGAAAATCTCGCGTACAGACGCATGACACAAGTGACACCCAGTCACCTGACCATTTTCGAAGTCCGTGATTTCCGCGGAGCGTCTCATTCCGCTCTCACACGATGTTTAATGACTACTGAGATCGCTGATATGGAGTACTTGGTGGTAGGTGGCAGCACGATACACAATGCACCTAATATGAAAAACGTATGTTTTTGGGGAGGGGGGGGGTGGGTGTCCGGATACTTGGATCACATAGGATATGATTCCATACTCCGTTTAACTGTACCGCCACTCACAAATATATGGCATATTCTCCAATGCTAGGACTTTTATTACATATTACATGATTTTCAGCATTTTTAGGTAATTAATCATAGATGATATTGATGATAAGTGCAGTAACAGATTAGAATTTCTTATATTTCTACGGCATTACATTCTACAAATATTTACGCTTCACTTATAAAAAGCCTTCCATTGTGCAAGGTGCCATAACATGTCCGACATTCCTAGTGGAATGTAGATAATGTACGAAGACAAACTAAAGTCTCTATATAAATCTAATAGGCATAACGAAAATGAATCAAGGATGCGATGCAACATTACCTCGACATACGAGAAATATGATGTCTACAGGTTTTCGGTCTTCGGCGAAGAAGAAAAGAATATCAGTACGTTGGTCCTGCTGGAACCCATTTGGTAATAACGTCGCCATAATTCAAGTTCCCGCATTTACCGCACGCTCTTCGGAAACACGCGAATGCCACATTAATCCCTTGCCTGCAGGTCGGTGCTTATATACCCACATCAGAGTATTTTATTTCTGTAGAATGAAATTATACAGGATTGTTAGAACAATGAAGTGTAAAGCGTAAAGATTCTCTGTAAATCAACTAGTAGGAGACATCGGTGTAACATGGTAAGTGAACTTTCTGAAAATTTACGATCTTGTCGAGGCATTGT
The DNA here is from genome assembly GCF_023864275.1 of Schistocerca cancellata. Classification (NCBI taxonomy): domain Eukaryota; kingdom Metazoa; phylum Arthropoda; class Insecta; order Orthoptera; family Acrididae; genus Schistocerca; species Schistocerca cancellata. Next base: position 742,889,144 of record NC_064626.1, read on the forward strand.
AAGTTGGTTGATTTGGGGGAGGGGACCAAACACCGAGGTTGTCATCGATCCTATCGGATTAGGGAAGGGAGTCGGCCGTGCCCTTTCAAAGGTACCAACCTGGCATTTGCTGAAGAGATTTAGGGAAACCACGGAAAACCTAAATTAGGACGGTCGTCCTCCAGAATGCTAGGCACTGAGCCAACTCTCTCGGTGGAATGGTATCGAAGAGAAAGTTGGACGGTAGGAAAAAGAAGAAACTTCGACGACTTGAAACGTGATGTTATAAAGGGTTTAAATTTTAAGTTGACAGACCAGAATAGCTCGAAAAATAAGCTTCACACGAAAAAATTTGTAGAAACCAAAGTTGATTATTTTCGATGGGGACATCTGCTGGTGCCTTAATTAGCTCCCCTGGGCGTGGGGCGGGAGGCAACTTTAAAATTTCAAAGGGGAACTCCCATTTTTTATTCCAGAATCAGATTCTACGTAACAAACTACGTACATTTTGTCTTAAACATTTGTTTTGATTCTTGGTAGTTGGCGCTGTAATTCAAGAAAATCCATGGCGATAAACTGATCGGCCCATATTTTATCGATGGTAGTTTCAATGGCAACAAATTTCGAAACCCACTTGAAAATGAACTGCCAGATCTACTTGAAGACATGAGCGTCGAACTTCGACAAAACATGTTGTTTCAACATGATAGCTGTCCAGCGCATTATTCATTAGTAGCACGCGATGTACTAGATCGACTTTACCACGGTCGCTGGATCGGCAGGGCACGTTCTGTGAATTGGCCAGCCAGATCGCCTGACCTTACCTCGCCAGATTTTTTCTTAAGATATTTATCAGGAAACGGGTACCACTCGCGAAAACATGATGCAAAGAATGAGAGATGCTTGCGCTGCAATTACACCAGACATGTTATCTAGATATGTGCAAGGATTTACAGCACAAGTCAATAAATGCAGCGAAGTTGGAGGTCATCACTTTGAACATTTGATTTCATAAAACGGTGAGATGCAAGGGATTTACGGATAACAAGCAGGCCGAAAGTGAGAGGCGAGGGTATTCACTGGAAACAATCACCCCGAAATTCATTTACTTGCAAATATTTGCAAATAATCAACAATAAAAGGAAACCAATCGTTCCTCTTCAGGACCACCAAATCTTAAACGGGAATACATTCATCTATATTTAGCGAGTGGGTCAGTCTTTTCCTCAGTTAGTCTTATACTTTGTTTACTCTATGAGTTAATGAGTTCACTCGTTAGTAAGGTTAGTTAGTTAGCTAGTCAGATGATCTGTTTGATAATTAAAAGTTGTGTGGCCTCATGACCACGAAACAAACAAAACTTACGGAATCTGCGGAAAAAATTAATATTTGGGTCAACATTTGTAAAACTAATTCCTCTCTGTCATACCCCACCCTGTGGGGAGAGAGGGAGAGTTTTAGTTTTAGCGAATCTAAATTTAGAAAGCAAATAAGTTTTTTTATCCGTAACCATTTTCCATGAAAAAATGAGAACATGGATTTTCTTGAATTACAGAGCCAACTACCAAGAATCGAAACAAATGTTTAAGACAAAATATACTTAGTTTTTTATGTACAATCTGATTCTGCAATAAAAATGAAATTTTAAAGTTGCCTCCCGCCCCACCTCTAGGGGGCTGGGGTGGTGGGCTAATTTTAGCACGAGCAGATGTCCCACTCGAAAATAATCAACGTTAGATTCTACACATTTTTTTCGTGTGAAGCTTATTTTTCAAGTTATTCTGGTTTTTCAACTTAAAATTTACACTCTGTATAAAGATTTATACTTTTCGTAATGTAAAACCTAGGGAAAGATGTTGCTAATTAAGTTTTCAAACAATGAAATAAGTGTAAATTGTATGAGGAAGGATAAGAAAGATTGTTGCGATATGCATCAAGCCGTCTGGTGTCATTTAATTCTCGAATGGATACAACACTGCGATTAAAATCTATACGGACCGAGAACCACAGAATTGTGTTATGCGCTCAATCTAGTGAAAAGACTCATTACGTTATACACGAATTGTGTCTCAAATGAAAGAATCAGTCAGCTATAAATTGTCTAAGAGCTGTACATAAATTATTTACCCTGAGATTCACATGTATAAACTTTCTATTCACTTATCTACACTCCCGCCACTACTCAGTCGGCGCACTTTTAGCATCGTCGGAATAACCCTTCTTAAACCCTCGCCATGGGTTTCCACAAAACAAAAACGTCTTTTTAGTGTTCCGCACCTCAGTATGTAAAAACGGAATCGTTATAAGACCACTTCGTTGTCCGTCCATCTGTCTGTCTTTCTGTCAGTGCTTCCGCCTGTCTGTCCGACTTTTAAGACCCCTTTTTCTCGGAACATGGTACAGGTACCAACTTGGAATTTATGTCACATACTAAGGTCCACCGTCCCTTGGCTTCTGATTGTGATTCAGTGCAGTCAAACGGTAAGGCCATTTGCGTCACAAGTTCCGATACTTGCAAACTCACTCATCAAAACCTGTAGGGTTCTTCCTGTTGGCCTAGAATGGTGAAATTCGACAAGAAGCAATGTTTCGCATTGCAGTTCAAGTAAACGGAAAAATCCGAAAACTGTTGGCTGGTAGTTACACCATGTAATTTTTTTGCATTCTGTTGTCCGCCCGTCTATCAATGCGTCTGTTAAGACTCCTTTCTCTCATGAACGGCTGGGGGTACCAAGCTGACATTTATTTGAAATACTAAGGTCTATGGTCCCTTGGTGGTGTAAAAATTTAAGCTTCTAAATGAATTCACTCAAAAGATAGGGTCATATAAGTCACATATTTTGAAACTCGCGAACTCACTTTAAGAAAGCCTTGGATGATTTATTTACACACATGGCGGTCCTGGTGGTTTAGGAGTCAAGCGTATGCCTGGAAACGGAGAAGTTTCGGGATCGAATCTCAGTGAGTCGGCGGAAGGCAGTCGTCGTTTCAATCTAGCCTTCATCTCTCAACTATTTGAGGAGCCACCAGAAACAATGCTTAGTTGGGATTCCACATTGAACTGTAGGTTCCCTTTCCACAGTTGGATATCTAGTTAGGTTAGGGTCACGTAAGTCGCCGAAGTGGCTTCCAATACAAAACCTTGCACCAGACCATTGAGCCACAAGAAAGTATTATTTTTATTATTATTATTTTCGATTATTCCCATTTAAGAGAGCGTTTGAACTTGAATTCCTTTATGATGATTGTTTATGTTTTTTCTGAGCCCAAATTTTCTTCATGTGTTCACTGTGTTGTTTCTTTCGCTCCGTTGTCCTTTGCATCCTGGTCTCTTCTGTGTTGTGGTGTCAAATTTATGTTTTTTGATGATGTTCCTGAATTCAGTTCTATTTTCTGCATTGTTTACTGTTATGTGTGCTTGTCTGAGGTCCTCTTCAACTTCTTTTATCCATTTTGTTTTTCCCCTGCCTGAGTTGATGACTTTAAGAATTCGCTTTGAAATTCTGTTTTCATTCATCCTGTGGATATGTCCGTAGAACTGCATTCTTCTTTTCCTTATTGTAACCGTAATCTTGTCTGTGTATTTGTATAATTCTGATGTTGGTCTCTTCATCCAGATTCCTTGCTCTTGTATCAGGCCAAAAATTTTCCTGAGAATTTTCCTTTCTTGTTTCTCTATTTCTTAGATTTTAGTTTTCCTACCTATTTGTGTTGTTTCAGATGCATACAGTGCCTCCGGAAGTACGACAGTGTTGTAGTGCCTCAATTTTGCGTTAATGGATATGGACTTTTTGTTATAATAGTTCCACGTGAGTTTATATGATTTCTGTAGTTTTTTTATTCTTTCCTCATTGGCCTTTAGGTTGATCCCTGATGGCTGGATGATTTCTCCCAGGTACTTAAAATGTGGTACTTGGACGATTTTCCCATGGGTTGTCACAATAGGCAATTTGTCTTGTGGCACTCTTTCTATGTACTGGGTTTTCTCATATGAGATTTGCAGGCCAGTTCTTTGTGCAATTTCGTGTAACTTCTCTATGGCGTTAGTGGCTTCTTTTCTATTATTTGTGAGGATTGCAAGGTCATCCGCAAAAGCTAAACACTTCAAATTGAATCTATTATCTTTATTATTATTATTATTATTATTATTATTATTATCTGTATACATAATTAATTGCAGAGCAGAGTGGAGGGCCTGAACCAGAGGCTCAGACGATTCTGCGACCGTGTAGGCTGCCGCCTCCGCGACCTGCGTCATAGGATGGCACGATTTCGGGTTCCACTAGATAGGTCAGGTGTCCATTACTTGAAGGCGGCGGCTACACGGGTAGTAGGGGCTGTGTGGCGCGGACCGGGCGGTTTTTTGGGTAGAGAAACACAAAAAGGGCTTCAGTCTCAAAGGGTGTAGGTCGAACGTAGGAAGTCGTAGATCTAGGAGCAATAGGAATAACAGTTGTGAACTGTCGTAGCTGCATTAGGGAGGTACCAGAGCTCCAAGCGCTAACAGAAAGCATTGATGCTCAAATAGTTACAGGCACTGAAAGCTGGCTAAAACTGGAGATAAGTTCAGCCGAATATTTTTCAAAGGACCTAACAATGTTCAGCAAGTATAGGCTAAATGCAGGTGGCGGTGGAATGTTTATTGCAGTTAGAAGCAGTTTACCTTGTTGTGAAATTGAAGTAGATATGAAACTTCCCGGCAGATTAAAAGTGTATGCCGGACCGAGATTCTAACTCGGGACCTTTGCCTTTTGCAGGCAAGTGCTCTGCCAACTGAGCTACCCAAGGACGACTCACGACAGGTCCTCAGAGCTCCAATTCCGCCAGTACCTCGTCTTCTACCTTCCAAATTTCACAGGAGCTCTCATTCTGGCAACACCCCCAGGCTGTGGCTAAACCATGTCTTCTCAATATCCTTCCTTCCAGGAGTGCTAGTTGTGCAAGTTTCGCAGAAGAGCTTCTCAGAAGTTTGGAAGGTAGGAGACGAGGTACTGGAGGAATTGGAGCTGTGAGGACTGGTCATGACTCGTGCTTGGGTAGCTCTGTTGATAGAGCACATGCCCGCGAAAGGCAATGGTCCCGAGTACGAGTCTCTGTCCGGCACACAGTTTTAATCTGCCAGAAAGTTTCATATCAGCGTACACTCCACTGCAGAGTGAAATCTCATTCTTGAAATGTAGAGTTCCTATGAGATATTATGGGTAGACGTTATTATTAGCAACCGGGATAAAATAATAACTCGATCTTTTAAACGACCTCCCAACTCAGATGATACAATTGCTGAACAGTTCAAAGAAACCTGAGTCTTATTTCAAACAGGTTCCTGACTCATACATTTATTGTTAGTGCTGGCTACAATTTATCCTCATTATGTCCAAGAAAATACATGTTTGAATCGGGAGTTACGAATAAAACATCATCCGAAATTGTTCTAAACGCGTTCTCTGAAAATTATTCCGAGCAATTAGTCGATGAGCCCACTCGAATAATAAACGGTTGAGAAGACACACTTGACCTCTTAGAAACAAATAATCCGAAGCTAATAACGAGCATCAAAACCGATACAGGGATTAGTGAATATGAGGTTATAGTAGCGAGACTGAATACCGCAAATCCCAAACCCTCCAAAAATAAAGGACAAATGTATCCATTCAAAATTACAAATAAAAATTCACTTGATGCCTTTCCGAGAGCAAATTCCACTCCTTCCAAATTAACCATTTGAATGTAGACCAGATGTGGCTTGAATTCAAAGAAAATATAGTATCGACACCAATTGACTGATTTATACCAAATAAAACTGGTGTACAAAACAGGTCAGAAGACTGTCTCAGGAACAACGAAAAAAGCATGCCTAATTTAAACAAACGCAAAATCCCCAAGAATGGCGATCTTTTACAGGAGCTCGAAATTTAGTGTGGACTTCAATGCGAGATGCTTATGATAGTTCCCACAACGACACTTTGCTCGAAATCTGGCACAAAATCCAAAGATGTTATGATTGTATGTGAAGTATGCTAGCGGAAAGACACAATCAATGCCTTCTCGGTGGGATAGCAATGGAAATACTATCGATCACAGTGCGGCCAAAGCAGGGTTACTAAACACATCCTAACGAAATTCCTTCACGAAAGAAGACGGAGTAAATGTTCCAGAATTCGAATGAAGAACAGTTGCCAACATGAATAACGTAGAAGTAAATATCCTCGGAGTAGTGAAGCAACTTAAGTCACTTAATAAAAGCAAGTCTTCCGGTCCAGATGGTATTCGAGTTAGGTTCCTTTCGGAGTACTCTGATGCATTAGCTCCATACTTAACAATCATATACAACCATTCGCTCGACAAAATATCCGTACCCTAAGATTGGAAAGTTGCACAAGTAACACCAATATTCTGATCCCGGCGGAGGTTCGAGTCTTCCCTCGGGCATGGGTGTGTGTTTTTGTCCTTAGGATACTTTAGGTTAAGTAGTGCGTAAGCGTAGTGACTGATGACCTTAGCAGTTAAATCCCATAAGATTTCACACACATTTGAACATTTTTTTGAACACAAATATTCAAGAAAGGTTGTAGAAGTTGTTGTTGTTGTTGTTGTTGTGGTCTTCAGTCCTGAGACTGGTTTGATGCAGCTCTCCATGCTACTCTATCCTGTGCAAGCTTCTTCATCTCCCAGTACCTACTGCAACCTACATCCTTCTGAATCTGCTTAGTGTATTCATCTCTTGGTCTCCCTCTACGAGTTTTACCCTCCACGCTGCCCTCCAATGCTAAATTTGTGATCCCCTGATGCCTCAGAACATGTTCCACCAACCGGTCCCTTCTTCTTGTCAAGTAGTGCCACAAACTCCTCTTCTCCCCAATTCTATTCAATACCTCCTCATTAGTTATGTGATCTACCCATCTTATCTTCAGCATTCTTCTGTAGCATCACATTTCGAAAGCTTATATTCTGGAAATGGAAGAGGATGTAGATGAAGACGAAATGGGAGATATGATACTGCGTGAAGAGTTTGACAGAGCACTGAAAGACGTGAGTCGAAACAAGGCCCCGGGAGTAGACACCATTCCATTTGAACTACTGATGGCCTCGGGAGAGCCAGTCATGACAAAACTCTACCATCTGGTGAGCACGATGTATGAGACAGGCGAAATACCCTCAGACTTTAAGAAGAATATAATAATTCCAATCCCAAAGAAAGCAGGTGTTGACAGATGTGAAAATTACCGAACTATCAGTTTAATAAGTCACAGCTGCAAAATACTAACGCGAATTCTTTACAGACGAATGGAAAAACTGGTAGAAGCCGACCTCGGGGAAGATCAGTTTGGATTCCGTAGAAATGTTGGAACACGTGAGGTAATACTGACCTTACGGCTTATCTTAGAAGAGAGATTAAGGAAAGGCAAACCTACGTTTCTAGCATTTGTAGACTTAGAGAAAGCTTTTGACAATGTTAACTGGAATACTCTCTTTCAAATTCTGAAGGTGGCAGGGGTAAAATACAGGGAGCGAAAGGCTATTTACAGTTTGTACAGAAACCAGATGGCAGTTATAAGAGTCGAGGGGCATGAAAGGGAAGCAGTGGTTGGGAAAGGAGTAAGACAGGGTTGTAGCCTCTCCCCGATGTTATTCAATCTGTATATTGAGCAAGCAGTAAAGGAAACAAAAGAAAAATTCGGAGTAGGTATTAAAATTCATGGAGAAGAAGTAAAAACTTTGAGGTTCGCCGATGACATTGTAATTCTGTCAGAGACAGCAAAGGACTTGGAAGAGCAGTTGAACGGAATGGACAGTGTCTTGAAAGGAGGATATAAGATGAACATCAACAAAAGCAAAACGAGGATAATGGAATGTAGTCAAATTAAGTCGGGTGATGCTGAGGGAATTAGATTAGGAAATGAGACACTTAAAGTAGTAAAGGAGTTTTGCTATTTGGGGAGTAAAATAACCGATGATGGTCGAAGTAGAGAGGATATAAAATGTAGACTGGCAATGGCAAGGAAAGCGTTTCTCAAGAAGAGGAATTTGTTAACATCGAGTATAGATTTAAGTGTCAGGAAGTCGTTTCTGAAAGTATTTGTATGGAGTGTAGCCATGTATGGAAGTGAAACATGGACGATAACTAGTTTGGACAAGAAGAGAATAGAAGCTTTCGAAATGTGGTGCTACAGAAGAATGCTGAAGATAAGGTGGGTAGATCACGTAACTAATGAGGAGGTATTGAATAGGATTGGGGAGAAGAGAAGTTTGTGGCACAACTTGACTAGAAGAAGGGATCGGTTGGTAGGACATGTTTTGAGGCATCAAGGGATCACAAATTTAGCATTGGAGGGCAGTGTGGAGGGTAAAAATCGTAGAGGGAGACCAAGAGATGAATACACTAAGCAGATTCAGAAGGATGTAGGTTGCAGTAGATACTGGGAGATGAAGCAGCTCGCACAGGATAGAGTAGCATGGAGAGCTGCATCAAACCAGTCTCCAGACTGAAGACCACAACAACAACAACATATTCTCTTCTTGTCCAAACTATTTATCGTCCACGTTTCACTTCCATACATGGCTACACTCCATACAAATACTTTCAGAAACGACTTCCTGACACTTAAATCTATACTCGATGTTAACAAATTTCTCTTCTTCAGAAACGCTTTCCTTGCCATTGCTAGTCTACATACTCCACTAAATCACAGGCCCATATCATTAACATCGATATACAGGAGGATTTTGGAACATATGTTATGTTGGAACATTATGAATTACCTCGAAGAAAAGGGTCTATTGACACACAGTCAAAACAGATTTAGAAATCATCGTTCTTGTGAAACACAACTAGCTCTTTAGTCACATGAAGTGTTGAGCGCTATTGACAAGGGATTTCAAATTGTTTCCGTATTTCTAGATTTCCAGAAGGCTTCTGACACGGCATCTCACAAGCGACTTGTAATCAAATTGCCTGCTTACGGAATATCGTGTTAGCTGTGCGACTGGATTCGTGATTTCCTGTCCGAGAGGCTACAGTTCGTAGTGACTGACGGAAAGTCATCGAGTAAAACAGAAGTGATTTTTGTCATTCCCCACGGTAGTGTTACAGGCCCTCTGCTTTTCCTTATCTGTATAAAAGATTTAGGAGACTATATTAGATTGTTTGCAAATGATGCTGTCGTTTATCGTCTAGGAAAATCATCAGAATGGCAAAACCATTTGCTAATGCTAAACGATTAAGATTAGATATCTATGTGGTGCGAAAATTTCCAATTGGCCCTAAATAATGAAAAGTGTGAGGTCATCCACATGAGTGCTAAAAGGAATCTTTTACACTCCGGTTACACGATACATCAACCAAATCTAAAGGCCGTAAATTCAACTAAATACCTAGGAATTACAATTACGAACAACTTAAATTGGAAAGAATACTTAGAAAATGTTGTGGGGAAGGTGAACCAAAGACTATATTTTACTGGCAGGACACGTAGAAAATGCAATAGGACTGCTACAGAGACTGCCTGCACTACACTTGTCCGTCCTCTTTTGGAGTACTGCTGCGCGGTGTGTGATCCTAACCAGACAGGATTCGGATTACATCGAGAAAGTTCAAACAAGTGCAGCACGTTTTGTACTATCGAGAAATAGGGGAGAGAGTGTCACGGACATGATGCAGGCTGTGGGGTGAACATGACAAAAACGAAGGTGTTCCTGGTTTCGGCGGGATCTTCTCATGAAATTCCGGTCACGAATTTTCTCCTCCGAATGCGAAAATATTTTGTTGACGCCGACCTACACAGGGAGGAACGATCATCATAATGAAATAAAGGAAGTCACAGCTCGCATGGAAAGACACAGGTATTCGTTTTTTGCCGCGCGCTGTTCGAGAGAGTTATTGTGAAGGTGGTGCCAGCTGCCCATGCCACGTAGAGCTACTTCACTGCGCCGGGCGCAAGGAAGTCCGACACGGTATTAGAATGTATCCTGTGACTTCCGTTGCTTCAGTGTACATGTTGGAGACAGAAATCGCTCTAAACAGTCTCTTGGCGAACGTCTGATGTTTCTTTCTCGACTGAGAATTTATTTCCGTTAAGAAGCACGTCCTCAGGTGTTTGGGCACAGAGCGTATATCAACGTCTGCCGCCTACGGCATTCGTATGGATGTCATCGGACCACTTAGCCAGGTCGACGAGGCAGAGGGGATGAATTATTCAACGGAATATTTTTTCGCAAGTTCTCTTGTTGTTTGATAATCTTAAGTCTAATTAATTGTGGGCTTGTTAGTTTCTTTTGCGAATCGGACATTCCGTGTAAGAATAATGGCGAAAGCACTTATCTGGAATCGTCGCCAAGGATGTGTAAGCTGAGTCTGAAGAGTGAGTACAACACGGACTTCTGGGTGTTTGTTCCCACAACTTCATCATTTGTTAGACCGACTTTCGTCGTGTTGCAGTCCGAAGGAAGAGACTATTTCTGTTGGCTGGAGTCTGTAAAACGCGGTTGTGCTTGGAAGCAGAGAAGACGCACGTGACTCCTTCGCCCCAGATATCCTCGAGCCTTTGGGGCACTCGTTCCAACAGCAACAGGCGTCGAGGCATTTTGTAGTCTGGACAGAGACAGTAAATTTGTAACACTGGATATCATGAACTGATATATATATATATATATATATATATATATATATATATATATATATATATATATATAATGACTTTTGAACACTATTAAGGTAAATACATTGTTTGTTCTCTATCAAAATCTTTCATTTGCTAACTATGCCTATCAGTAGTTAGTGCCTTCAGTAGTTTGAATCTTTTATTTAGCTGGCAGTAGTGGCGATCGCTGTATTGCAGTAGCTTGAGTAATGAAGATTTTTGTGAGGTAAGTGATCTGTGAAAGATATAGGTTAATGTTAGTCAGGGCCATTCTTTTGTAGGGATTATTGAAAGTCATATTCCGTTGCGCTAAAAATATTGTGTGTCAGTTTAAGCACAGTCGTGTACAATTTTTCTAAGGGGATGTTTCATATGGCGACCCTGCCAGAATACCTCACTGGAATCTTCTGATTTTTTCTTGTAGTTTGTGTAATTAGCGTAGCTTTTGTTTATTGCTAGCGCGTAATTGTAGAGAGAATCTCTTTATAGTTGCAGTCTTTCATTGTTGTACAGTAAAACAGTTGTGGCATGCAGGTAGATTTGCACCAAGTATTTCGCAGCTGCACTAGCAATTAACGAGACATTATTTTCAATGCCATGTTAATGTGTTTCCTTATTTTGCTCTTCAAATTGTGTTTTTCTGTGTTGTCGTGTGAAATATTGTGACAAAAATGGCGTGTAAAAAACGTAACACTAGGCTCCAAAGTAAACCGAGAAATGACAGTGAAGACGAAAACAGTGTGTTAGCGCCGCCAAGTAATGAATTAACTAATGTTCAAAGTAGTAATTTGGTAATTGTGCATAGGGAAATGGAGCGGGCTGCAAATAATGGTGTAGGCAGTGAAACAATTAGTGAACAGGGCAGCATTATCGATCGATCGGTTGGACATCTCGCTTCAGGAATCCGAAATGACAGGACACAATCTTGCAAATACTGTAGATTCAGGTTTTGCGTCCTCGCTGTTTTCTCAAATAAGTCAAGACACATTTTCTGCTTTTCAAAATGCGAATATTGCCGGTTCAAATGCACTGCCAAATAGCACTAAGGAACATGTTTCAGACATCAGTGCATTGTTATTACAGTTAATGCAACAAATGGGACAAAGGTACAAAAGTTAGACACAACGGAACAAAATCTTCAAAAGTTAGACACAATGGAACAAAATCTTCAAAAGTTAGACACAATGGAACAACACCAGAGACAAACACAGCAACAGTTAGACGCAATGGAACAAAATCTTCAAAAGTTAGACACCACGCTTGAACAAACATGTGAAGATTTAACTACTGAGTTACATAAAATCGAATCGAAATGTCAAAAAGTCTGTAATGACGTAAAAACACTAATTTGTGAGCATTTCCAACCTATTTTTTCGCGGCATGAAAATACTTGACAGAATCACGAAGCAGCCATAAAAGAACTGCAAACTATTGTTCATAAAAATCATGAGACCATGCAAGCTAAAATTGACTCAGTTGCATCTACTTGCAAAAACTCAGGAAAACTTAAAGGACACATTAGATATTATTTCAACACAAATGGACACCCTGAAACTTGGTTCAGAAAAACACACTGAGGAAATAAGTCCACTAGTGGAGAAAGTAGCCGAACTTTCGGATCAGTTCACTAACTTATCTACAAAGGTGGATGATGATCTGAATGACACAAGACCTGTAGCCTTCACTGACACAGAAGAGTATGAACAAATTACGAAATTCAAACAAAATCAGAATCAAATTAATACGCAACACAAAAGAGAAATCCGGGAAGTACAAGATCAGTTGTCACAAGTCATACAAGAATTACATATTTCAGAGGACACTCGCACTCCAACACGGGAAGAGGGACACAGAAATACGGAAAAGCCACAAAATAATAACACAGGGCATTTCAGAAATTATGAAAGAAATTGGCAAGGTGCACCGACTTTTGAGATGGAACTGCTGACACGACGTAACAGTGACCGATGTTCGACTCGCCGACATGATGATTTTGACTATAAGCTGTTCATTACTACACGTAAATTCAAAACATTTAACAATTCTGGCAACGACATTCATCCACAAGCGTGGCTTCATCAATTCTCTCATTGTTTTCCTCCCAACTGGTCATTAGAGCACAGATTAGAATTTATATGTGGCTACTTAGAGAATGAACCAGATGTAAGAATTCGATCGGTCATTTATGATTGCCACAGTGAAGGAGAATTTTATCATGCCTTCCTCTCAGCATATTGGTCTCAAGCCACACAAGACCGAGTAAAACATAGCATCATAATGATGAAACATTTCGAAAAATCTGAATTTTCCAGTCTTGTGAAATATTTTGAAGACATGTTGCACAAGAATCAGTACCTGCCAAACCCATACAGCCCCTCAGAACTCATCCACATTTGCTTAATCAAATAGCCTGAACAGTTACGACATATTATTTTATCAGGACGTTACAAAGACGACATTGAAGATTTTTCAGGGACTATTACAAGAATTGGAAATTGACACTGACAATCGCGGAACGCGAAAACAGGAGCACAACAATTACAGGTCACATCCATCACAATTCCGCGATGACAGAAATAATAAATGGACACGACAAGGCTATTCTCACAACAAAAATTGTGACCAAAACAGACACCACCCGTATGACAACCGTTGGCAGAGTAGTAATAATTACAGGGAAAGATCACCTCTCCGCGGTAATGACTATCACAGAGACAATCAGAGAAACAGACAATATGGGAACCAAAATACAGTAATTATTATCAAGGGAGACAGAATAGCTTCAGACGCAACGGTCCAGTGCGCAGTTACGATTCAGGGAGAAATTCTCCACCATGTGATCGACAAGAAAGAAACTATGGAATCTACCGACATGACGACAGACGATATGATCGTAACGACAGAGCTGAATTGCATCAGAACTGGCGGGATTAAAACAGGGCAGGGCCCTCTCGTCAAGGTGAATTTGTAGAAGTTAGGTCTCCAAATCCCAATAACGACGCGCGCCAACAAAGAGACAATAGGCAATGACTCATACCGCTGGCAGCCACAAAACATACTTATGAAACTGAAGATGCAGCTGCCGTAGCTAGTAATTACGTAAAAATGGAAAACATTAGGAACATCTTACTCCAGGAACATGACGTAAAACATAACAACATTGCATATCCTGTGATTCACATTACAGTAAATGACGTAAAATTTATGGGAGTACTTGACCCTGGCAGTCCCATTTCAGTAATTAATGAAACAGCTTTTAGCAAATGCAACAAATCGAACGATTGCCCCACACTTCCTTTACGTAAGATTAAATTACAAGGTGCAATTTTTGGAAAAAGTGTAGAATTCTTTTGTCAAAGCCACAGCTTCTCTATGAACTTTCTTAATGTTCCATTATTGTCGACGGAAATTATATTGGGAGTAGACTTTTTGAATGAATACAAAGCAATCTTAAACTTTCACGATGCTGAAATAAGTTTAGAGAAAGAAGGTAAGTCAATAGCTTTGAAATTTGAAGATTGGCTCTCAAACCATGACGAGGAAATTAATCGGCTTTAGCTTCTGTTAGACAACAGTTCGGAATTTTCTATGGAACTAGACACTAACAATCACTCTGCAAGTACTGACAGGGATGATATCGACGGCATATTTGATACTAATGAGTTAATTCAGAATAAAATTCAAACAATTGAGAATTGTAATAACACTGATAGGCAGGACCTTTTAGAGATTTTACAAGCACATTCCACAGTTTTTACTCACAAAACAGGAACAATCAAGGGATTTCAATGCCAATTTCGTGTTCGTGAGCATACTAAATTTTGTGTTAGACTATACGTAATTCGAGCACATTATAGGGGATATGGGCATTATTGAGCCTGCAGTAAGCTCATACAACAATCCACTACATGTTGTTGAGAAGAAAAATGGATCGATCAGGTTTATCTTCGATTCGAGACAAATCAGTACTATCATCATTCCTGAAACAGACAGGCCGAAAACTATGAAAGAACTTCTTCAAAATTTTAATGGTGTAAAAGTGTTGTCTTCTATTGATCTCAGATTCAGCTTTTATCAGATCTAACTTCATCCAGAATGTAGAAAATACACAGCTTTTCTTTGTTTCGGCGTTTGTTATTAATTTCGGAAACTTGCTTTTGGTTTGAACATTTCTTCGGCAGAGTTCATTCGCGTGCTAAATTCCATATTACCTGATTTCTTAAAACGTCACATCACCTTATATGTGGATGATATTCTAATAGCAGAAGCCTCATGGGAACAACATAATCGCATCCTCAACAGTTTGTTACGTATTTATGCAGAATCTGGAATTACAGTTAACTTGGAAAAGTCTGAATTCAAAGGTGAGGTTTTTGGGACATATTACATCTTCTGAAGGCATTCAGCCGGATCCTGAAAAGTTAGAAGCAATCAGAGCCATTCCAGTTCCATCCACAAAAAAACAAGTCCGCAGTTTTCTAAGTCTCGTAAATTTTTACCGTCGTTTTCTGAATATGCAAATTCTAGTTACACCAAAACTTTGTTCTCTCACTGGATAAAATACTATTTGGGACTGGGACGAACAAACACAGTTGGAATTCAGTTCTTTGAAAGAATCGCTACTTAACGCGCCAATTCTAGCTCATCCAGATCTGTCACAAGATTTCTGCCTTAGCACGGATTCTTCTAAAGTCGGTCTTGGTGCCCATTTATTTCAAGAAGCCATAGAAATTAACACTACTGTTCAGAAAACCATTGCTTTTGCTAGCCGAGTGCTAACAAAATCTGAAAAAAATTATTCCGTTACTGAATTAGAAGCTTTAGCTATCGTATGGGCATTTAACAAATTCCGTTCCTTTCTTTCTGGCAAGCACGTAAAAGTATACAGTGATCATCGTGCATTACAATTTCTTATGTCTTTAAAATTAAATCATGACAGGTTAAAACGTTGGACATTGTTTCTGCAAGAATTCCACTTCACTATAGTCTACATTCCCGGCAAGGAGAACATTGTTGCGGACGCACTGTCACACGCACCGGCTGGGCTTGAGAAAAGTAACACAGAAGGCAACCTCGAGAAAAATTTCAGTATTCTTTGCATTCAGAAAGTCGCCTTTGTAAACTTCATCACCACATCTTTAAAGGACATTGCTCATGAACAAGATAAAGATCCGATTTGGAAAGACATGAAAAGTAAATGGCATGAAAAGACGCACTCTCAGATTCGGCATTATTATCTGGTTAGAAACAACTTACTCTTCAAACGCTGCACTGTTGATGACAAGCTATGGGTACTTTGCATTCCAGACGATTTTGTTAATAAGCTCATTTGGTACATTCATTTCAGCTAAGCACATTTTGGTCCACGAAAATGTTATCATATTCTTCGAACGACTTGTTATTTTAACAATATGGAAAAGAGAATTCGAAGAGTATTATCTATTTGTAAACTTTGTCAAAAGGCGAAACCATCTAATATCTCACATCGTGCTCCGTTGTTTCCTATCATTCCTTTTAAATTAAAAGAATTTGCTGCTGTTGATCTCTTGGGACCGCTTGTCAGAACATCTAATGGATTTGCGTACGTTCTAGTCGCTGTTGAACTTACTTCAAAATTTGTTTCTTTCACTCCGTTACGTAAAGCCGCTGGACGGTTTGTATCCAAGGCTTTGTTAAAAATTTCTTACGTGAAGTTGGGCACGTTAGAAAAGTCATTTCAGATAATGGACCGCAATTCAGGTCTGCTGTTTGGTCACGCATGCTTCGGAACCATAAAATCAAACCTGTTTTTATTTCATTGTACTCACCACATTGTAACCCGTCTGAACGGATTATGAAAGAAATCAATAAGCTTTGCAGACTTTATTGTCACAGAAAGCATCAGCATTGGGACAGATATTTACACTTATTTCAAAACGTGCTGAATGAAATGCCTCATGACTCGACTGCTTTACCACCTATTCTTGTACTGAAGAATGAAGAACCACCAAACAGAATCAGAGAGCTTGTACCTTTTCCGAATACACGTAAACTTCGACACAAAGACATAATTGATTTGGCTATTAAAAATATAAACTCTGCAGCAGACAAAAGGAGAAAACTACTCGGTAAAGCAAATGCAAAGAAATTATATATTGGTCAGAAAGTTCTCATTGAAGCTCATTCATTGTCACATAAGAAGAAAAACTTGAGTCACAAATTCTTTCTGATTTACAATGGACCTTACAGAATCCGACGTATACCACATGATAATTGCATTGAAGTTGAAACTGTGCGTACTAGGAAGAGTAAAAGTTTACATTCACGTTTCTGGTACTCTTTGTCACACTTAGAAACTGTTAACATGCAACTATGTTTTAAAATAAACTATCCAGTCCAGAACCTAGGGAACATATTTAGACAGTAATTACGAATGCATTGTTATAGTGAACAGACAACACAGTGTTATTGTGTATGTACATTCTTGCTTGTTAGTTGCACGATTACGTAACGACTATAAGGCTTACATACTTAGAACATATACAGGTACTGCTAATGAGATTTTAATGCAACATTTTGGTTTACTTGGAAATACATTCTTTATTTGAAGTACTTTCGGTGGGATTAAAGATGACTTAGCATTTGGTTTCTTTGACAGTTACACGATTATATCACGACGCTACTAATGTGTGACACAATTTACATTGTTGCTTTTGCGGTGTAACTGTCTCATATCTGCACATTTTTCCTGAATTCTTCTGGAAAGTAAAACATGTTTTAGTAGTAACTTTCGTGGTATAGCTGCAATGAGACAGCCTTTTTCGTAGCACAACGATACATTACAGTATAGTACTTTCTTGATCACGGTACTGTACGTAATAACTACGATATCTATACGCATAGCATTCCACTTTTGTTCATCATGAGGTACGTACCTTGACTTCTGTAGAACTTAGCTTTAGGAGGACGATAACTACGACACTTCCACAGAATTATCTTATAGCAAGACGCACATTTAGCGCTAAAGGACACGTTTTTGAGTGATTAATTTTGTACTTAAAACATTTATTGTTAAAGACTTTTGAATTACAATGATACAAAGGTTTTTCGTGATACATTTCATTCCATTGCTGTAATCTGTAACACCTGAGGGTATAATTACATTAATCCTTAGGGGGGTACACGCTTACTTTGTGTACCATGTGTGTGGCAAGCACAAGGAGCTCTAGCTAATATGGTATTTGCTTATACAACTTTACACATCGGTACCATATTGCAGTTGCAACTGCAAAATCTAAGGTTTTCCTGCCGTTTGTTAAAAATGTAACGGAAAGAATAGGGAGGATATTGACGAAGCGGAATATTACCGTAATTTACAAGCCCACCAGGAAGATACAGGAATACCTTACGCCTGCCAAGGACGCTCGCAAACCATTGGAAAAATCTGGAGTGTATAGGATCCCATGCAGCTGTGGTGATGTTTATGTGGGTACCACTAAAAGAACTGTTTCTAAACGTTTGGAAGAGCACAAGGGAAATTGTAGAAGAGGAGAAACGGAACGATCAGCTGTTGCGGAGCATGCTTTCCAGCCAGGGAACCACAATATTCGTTTCGAGGAGACGCAAGTACTAGCGGCCACGAGCGGATATTACGAAAGGCTCTACAGGGAGGCAATCAAAATCGCTAAACACCCAAATAATTTCAACCGAAAGGAGGAGGACGTCAAATTAAACGGTATATGGATGCCGGTGTTAAAGAAGACGTGTACCACTCGTCCACTACTGGGTAATGGCAACGGCGATCGACGGCGACGGACAGCGGCCAATTGCACTGACGTTTTCAAAACACGTGACAAACGTTGGGAATCACCACAGAATTCATCAACCGATCACGGCATAACAGCCCGGATAATTATAATGGACATGATATTTTCGGCCGTGAAAGTCTACATTTTAATGGTAAACAAAGCAAACATTGCATTGTATGCACAACAACAGTTGCCAAAGTCGAGATTTTGTCAGAAAGGAATCCAAGGAATTTCATAGAATGAAAAAGAAGTGGGAGATGAGATATTAGCGTTTCTGGGAGAGGAGCCGGTGGAATGTGTGGTGTCGTATAAATTCGGCTGTGCGGACAAAATACATGATGAGTACAATGATGACAATATGTGCTTAAAAAGTGGAAGTGATACTGAAACAGTATGTAGTTCATCATCCATGTCGTTCTGGGAGCCACAAATCCCAACTCCAGTGAAACGTAGTAAAGGACAATCGTTGTCTAACGAGTGGGTACATGGAACTTCATCCACAGCGTAGTAAAAAGACCATTATGAACTGATTTTGAGTAAATCTGCAGCAGTTTGACCGTGTAGTGCATAAGAAGAACTACGGATATTAAGGAAGGACGAGGCGCACTTGTTACAAAAACCGGTGTTTGCGAGTTTCAAGGATGTTTGATGCAGTTTACAGAATGTGCATGATAATGACCTACTACGTCATGAACATCAAAATTTCGCGACATAGTTACAATGATTTCAAGGGAAACAGTGGATGGTTTCATAACTTCAAACAGTGCTACAGAATTAGAAGACGTAAGATTACAAAATTTCAAATAAAGTGTCAACTTGTTGATGCACAGAAAACTGCAGAACCGACCCAATGATTTGTAGATAAGATACAGAAATTTATCCCATCGTTAACTGCCGAACGAGGTGGCGCAATGGTTAGCACACTGGATTCGCATTCGGGAGGAGGACGATTCAATACCTCGTCCGACCATCCTGATTTAGGTTTTCCGTGATTTCCCTAAATCGCTTCAGACAAATGCCGGGATGATTCCTTTGACAGTACACGGCCGACTTCCTTCCCTAATCCGATGAGACCGATGACCTCGCTGTTTGGGCTCTTCCCTTCAAATCAACTTGACCCATAGTTAGTAAGGAATTTATTTCAAGGCCTAAGAATGAAGATTTGAAGAGGAAATATACATGAAAGGAACCCTGAGAATTAGAGTTACCACGAGACGGTATCAAGAACAAAACATCAATACCTTAAACATTCGTATACGATTATGCTGACTGTTAATCTGGATGGTAAATTTGCTGGAAGGTTATTTATTACGTTGCGAGAAGATGGAGTTGCTTTGTACCCTACGATTCTTTCTCGCGTGCAAGATCTTGCAATGATAGTAGGGAATATTTACGTCACAGTAAGCAAGATCCCCCCACCCCCCCCTCCTGAAAAGTGTAAGACATGCACTTCATATCACCTGGAACCACTGGACAAATTCAGAAATTCAGCCTGTGAATGTTTTTTTTCTGTGGCTATGGAACATATTATCACACTATATGCAGCTGTGCCTCAAAGGACAGCCAGTTTGACGGTAAGTTCCAGGACAGACTGTTTCGTATTCGATTGCATGTCATCACATTCCACCAGCCCTCATCACCCCGTTACACTAGCATGATTCTATGTGCATTGTTTAAGAGTGGAAGCCTAACTGAACGTCCTGCACGGTTTGTAATTCCCAAGGAGTTCGCCTTCGATCTTGTTGGTGCGAACCTTTTTTGATCACTGCGGAGCGCCATTTTTCATTCGGGTTCATGGTGCAAGTTAATGGTTTGTTTTGATCATGTCTTGAACGTCGACGACGCCCATGTTCTGAAGGGAAATACATGCATCCCATAAAAGGTTGACCTCTGCATCTCCTGGAAACTAATTTTCTGTCGCCCTCTTGATGCACATGTCGACTCATTAGCAGCTAACATTTTTCAGGTCATAATTGCCAACAAGAAGGTTTCAAATGAGCCTTGCTGAAGATTGAACTTGCGACCTCGACCTCAAGGGGTTTCTTGCTCGAGAAGCATGTGGTTGCAGGAAACAAAACGAGTTTCGGAAAAACAGGTGTATGTTTTATTTCAAAACGACAACTCAACCGAATGTGTTCCATCTGAATTCATTGCTAGAAATTTTAAAATTCGTAAATGAACTTAAATGATCCTTTGCACACTGTCTGTCAAAATGTTCCGAGACTGATTTAATTCCTGGGCTCCAAGTGACGTCAGCGCCCAACCACGGTAGCAGTTTGAATTAGCAAATGTAAACAACAGATGAGCATTCGACCTATCAGTTGTAAGACAGCGGTATTAAGTAATGGGCGTGCGGTCGCTGTGTGTTAACGTTTTTGTGTCATAAATCTCAATGGCGGAACGAATTGAACATCTCTAACTCATGTGTTCAAGACATTCTCCAGAATATTTTGAATGAGAGAAAAGCGAACAAAAACAACGATGGATTGACGCCTTCAGTGACTTGACTGAAATGCAAAACGCAGAAAATTCTTTTCTGTAAAAAGATCATCACGTATGACGAGAGTTGGTGTTATCGCATAACCGACCATACGAGTTGAATACAAAGGGTTCCGTGTCTTGTAATCAAGTGAGGGGACCTGTAAAATATTATAACTACTAATTTAACGTTTCCGTGTTTGTTATTTATCCAGTCTTAAAACGTTTTGGAATGACGAGTTATACAGTTTTGGGTCTGTTGCAACGAACCTGTCCTTATTTTCGTGAGCTTAAAATGAGAAATAAGATACAATTAGTTGAAATTTGCTTATTCAAATGTAATAAGCCAATTTTTGCAAAGTAATACTCTTTTGTAAAGGAATGTGAACCCCAGGTCCTGGAACAGTACAGTTTCGACAGCATTTATGTGTAGAAGCTACCTGAACGCAATTAAAAAGAAAGCGGTTTCGTGATTTATCCTTCTTACGCTTTTGGGCTTCGAGCCAAGCACACCTGCGCCGCCACGCACTGCTCTAAGAAATCGCTTGTGCCCGCCCATCACGCATTTCACTTCGCTGTCACCAGCCCTGTAATTAGAGGTTTATGAACATGTTATTTAACCTTAAGTAATGGATATGCCAGAAAAGACACTTATACTGTACGAGCTGGAGGCAACAGCATATTGGTGGAGTAAATTTCGCAACGTTGAGCTTTCTCGTAATGCGGCGTCTTTTCCGTCTCTGAGAACAACTAAAATCTCATAGACAGCTGCAGCACTGGGTTCAATAAAAAACGGCCTTTAGGATCTGAAACTGATTCTGAAATTTACTGTGGAAAAAATAACTTCCTACGGGCGTCCGAGGTTGAACGACCAACGAGCCTTAGTTTTTGTATGTACATCCTTTTGATTGGAGGTGTGGGGGACCACGGCTGCTCACTATTGTAAGAAAATGAAACGCCTACAGCCGTCCTTATGATCTTATTTATTGTGTAGCTACCAGTTTCGGTACTTCAATGAGCTTTCTTCAGGCCGTAGTTGTTGTTGGAGCTATTATCACGATCCATAGATACACTGCGTCAGTGACCAACATAACTGGTTTGCGCAGACTGTAACTGTGGCGTCAGCACTCCAACCACCAGCTGCAGTGTGCGTAAACTAGTTACGTTGGCCGGTGATGCAGTATATACAGGGTTATTACAAATGATTGAAGCGATTTCACAGCTCTACAATAACTTTATTATTTGAGATATTTTCACAATGCTTTGCACACACATACAAAAACTCAAAAAGTTTTTTTAGGCATTCACAAATGTTCGATATGTGCCCCTTTAGTGATTCGGCAGACATCAAGCCGATAATCAGGTTCCTCCCACACTCGGCGTAGCATGTCCCTATCAATGAGTTCGAAAGCATCGTTGATGCGTGCTCGCAGTTCTGGCACGTTTCTTGGTAGAGGAGGTTTAAACACTGAATCTTTCAGATAACCCCACAGAAAGAAATCGCATGGGGTTAAGTCGGGAGAGCGTGCAGGCCGTGACATGAATTGCTGATCATGATCTCCACCACGACCGATCCATCGGTTTTCCAATCTCCTGTTTAAGAAATGCCGAACATCATTATGGAAGTGCGGTGGAGCACCATCCTGTTGAAAGATGAAGTCGGCGCTGTCGGTCTCCAGTTGTGGCATGAGCCAATTTTCCAGCATGTCCAGTTACACGTGTCCTGTAACGTTTTTTTCGCAGAAGAAAAGGGAGCCGTAAACTTTAAACCGTGAGATTGCACAAAACACGTTAACTTTTGGTGAATTGCGAATTTGCTGCACGAATGCGTGAGGATTCTCTACCGCCTAGATTCGCACATTGTGTCTGCTCACTTCACCATTAAGAAAAAACGTTGCTTCATCACTGAAAACAAGTTTCGCACTGAACGCATCCTCTTCCATGAGCTGTTGCAACCGCGCCGAAAATTCAAAGCGTTTGACTTTGTCATCGGGTGTCAGGGTTTGTAGCAATTGTAAACGGTAAGGCTTCTGCTTTAGCCTTTTCCGTAAGATTTTCCAAACCGTCGGCTGCGGTACGTTTAGCTCCCTGCTTGCTTTATTCGTCGACTTTCGCGGGCTACGCGTGAAACTTGCCCGCACGCGTTCAACCGTTTCTTCGCTCACTGCAGGCCGACCCGTTGATTTCCCCTTATAGAGGCATCCAGAAGCTTTAAACTGCGCATACCATCGCCGAATGGAGTTATCAGTTGGTGGATCTTTGTTGAACTTCGTCCTGAAGTGTCGTTGCACTGTTATGACTGACTGATGTGAGTGTATTTCAAGCACGACATACGCTTTCTCGGCTCCTGTCACCATTTTGTCTCACTGCGTTCTCGAGCGCTGTGGCGGCAGAAACCTGAAGTGCGGCTTCAGTCGAACAAAACTTTATGAGTTTTTGTACGTATCTGTAGTGTGTCGTGGCCATATGTCAATGAATGGAGCTACAGTAAATTTATGAAATCGCTTCAATCATTTGTAATAGCCCTGTACTGACATCAAACGGTCGTGTGTGTTAAATACATTCTCCTCCTACACTGCCGTCCGAAGACGTCTCATTAAGGAAGAGCAGGAAGCAGCACCAGCTAGGCATCGGAATGACCCTGGGTCTGCTCATGAACTCGTAATCCATCCGTCGAACGGATTCAAAGATGATTCCTTACGTTTCCAGGAAGGTACTCTTCAGCTCATCCATTCGCACACGCTGTGAGAAAGATGTTAATCTTCACTGTTCACTAATATCTCTGCTTTTCTACTGTAACCAGCTGCATTCGCAAATACTTTGCTACAGTTTCAGAGGGAAAATGACCCCTCTCCTCTCTCCGCCCGAACAGGCCGTGGCAGGCCCAACGGTACCGACCGGCCGCCGTGTCATCCTCAGCCCACAGGCGTCACTTGATGGAGGGCCATGTGGTAAACACCGCTCTCCCGGCCGTATGTCAGTTTACGTGACCGGGGCCGCTACTTCTCAATCAAGTAGCTCCTCGGTTTGCCTCATAAGGGCTGAGTGCACTCCGCTTGCCAACAGCGCTCGGCAGACCGGATGGTCACCCTTCCAAGTCCTAGCACAGCCTGACAGCGCTTAACTTCGGTGACCTGACGGGATCCGGTGTTACCCCTGCGGCAAGGCCGTTGGCCAAATGACGCCTAATTTCACAGAAATCACTCTTCTAATAAGCACTACTGTTGCCAACAGGTTTATATTGCCCCTGATGATTAGATCCCCACAACTGTGAATGTGCTATTCATGTCTGCCTTATATACGTTTTTTGTCCATCTTTGATGGCTGGACTTCTTGTGTGTTTAGTTAAATAATAACTTTATTTCATCTTAAAACATTAGCAAGGTTTTGGACTCTTTTGGTTCTGTAGACCTACTCTTATGGTTTTTTCTCTCTTGGCGTTCTATTACTGGGGGACCTCTATGATAGCTCTCGGAATTTGTATTTTATACCATTAAGGGCGCAACTGTACCAGTATAGTCCAGGTGGCTTCTAATTGGTCTTAATTTTCGGACATTCTGAAGAAGTTTTCTTGTGCGCTTTTTTTATCACTCCCTACATCGTTTGTATGTCTAGTGCATGATGGAAATCTATTGTTTGTACCTATTTAGTCTAAAACATCTTTCTGAATTACCCTGAGTATTTTGATGTTTGTTGTGCTGTCTGACACCCACATTGAACAGCCGTACTCTATAGGTCGAAGGAGTGTGCCTTTTTACGGCCCCAGTGCTGTTCGAGTGTTTATCTGTGAGCTAGTTAGGTGTGAAAATAATTTATATAGTAATCTGAAGTTGTACCGCCAGAAGAGCAAGCAACCCTATTTAAAAAACATTTTGAAAACCTATTGAATCCCGACAACCCACCAGTAGGGACAACACAGACGGATGCCCGTTTTGACAGAGTTGAAGTCCCTGAACCATCTGAGGAAGAAATCAGTGTTGCCCTAAAAGCACTCAAGAACAACAAGGCTCCAGGAGGTAGTGGTATCACAGCTGAGATGCTTCGCTTGGGAGGGGAAACACTGGTGGGTGCTTTGAAACGATTAATTTCTACCATCTGGGAAGCAGAAGTTATTCCTGAGGAATGGAAGGGAGCAATCATATGTCCCATATTCAAGAAGGGAGATGCTACTCATGTATCCAACTACCGAGGGATTTCGTTACTTGAAATTGGCTACAAAGTTTTTACAACACTGCTACTAAACCGCATGAAACCACTGGCTGAAGGAATTGTAGGGACCTATCAATGTGGGTTCGTTGCTGGACGATCGACAATTGATCACATATTTACTCTGAGGCAGTTGATAGAAAAATTCTACGAATTCAATAAGGATCTACACCTCATCTTCATCGATTTTCGACAAGCTTATGACAGCATTGACCGCGCCACGTTATGGGAAACGTTAGAGGAACTTGGCATCCCATCAAAATACATCCGCTTAATTGCTGCTTGCTACTCTCAGTCTACGGCCCAAGTGCGGTTTGGTAATCAACTATCACCATCATTCAGTATACAAAATGGATTGAGACAAGGAGATCCATTGGCGCCAATATTATTCAATTTGGCCCTGGAAAAAGTAAGCCGTGACACTTGTCGAACCAGAGAGATGGAGATGGTGGGAGCAGACACAATCTTGGCATTTGCTGATGATGTTGTGATCCTTGGCGACACTCTAGAGCAAGTACGCAGGGATACTTCCCGATTCCTCCACAATGCAG
The DNA here is from genome assembly GCF_023864275.1 of Schistocerca cancellata. NCBI lineage: Eukaryota > Metazoa > Arthropoda > Insecta > Orthoptera > Acrididae > Schistocerca > Schistocerca cancellata. The sequence continues at coordinate 742,914,782 of NC_064626.1, forward strand.
AGAAAATTGGGCTGGTGGTGAACGAGGAAAAAACTAAATATCTTGTTGTATCACGCCGCCGAGATCTCCCTCCTTCCATTGATGTCGACAGGCATACCTTCGAACGAGTTGAAGAGTTCAAGTACCTGGGCTCCATACTAACAAATAGAAGTGAAGTAACGAAAGAAGTACAGCAACGTATAACAAATGCTAATCGCATGTTCTTTAGCCTGAACAATCTTTTCAGATCTCGGCTGATATCGCAGAAGAACAAGATCCACCTATACACGACACTGGTGAGACCAGTACTTTTATACGGCTGTGAAACTTGGGCAACATCAGCAACAGCAGAAGAAGCAATATGTGCATTTGAAAGGAAGGTACTTCGGAAGATATATGGACCCATCTACAATGCCATGGAAGGTAAATGGGAACGAAGAAAAAAAGAAGATTTATACCAGCGGTATGGAAAGCCACACATTGGACGAATATTGGCGCAGAAGAGACTCCAATGGTTTGGCCACATCCTACGGGCAGACGGATCCCTTCCAAACAGAGTCCTCCACTCTCAACCCACAGGAAAACGCCCTAGAGGACGCCCAAGAACTCGATGGAAGGATAGGATAACAACGATCCTGAAAGAAGTGGAACCAGCAGCCGTGGAGGAGGACGCCAACGACCGGATGAGATGGACTGCCATCTGCAACAGCTCCCTCCTCTCGTGTAATTGACAGACACTGCGTGTGTGTTTTTTTTTTGTTTTTTTGTTTCTGTAATGTATCCCTCTTGCCTTTTAAACCTTTGATTGAATGCCCTGTTTATTTTTTCGTTTCTTCTTTAAGCTGTAATGTACATATGTAACTTTTACTACTGTATAGAGTACTTTTGTAAGTCTTTTTGTCTTCACTTTTCCTTTTGTTCTTCTTGCTGTAGGCCTTAAAGGCCCGATAAGGCAATAAATGATGATGATGATGATGATGATGATGATGATGATAGTAATCTGTTCATTTTTCTCTTTTTTGTCTGCATGTGTATTTTGAATAACATTTTTTATCTTACTTAGTCAGTCCAGGTTATTTCCGCATTGTGGTTAGTGTGCCCATCTCTTAGGTTTTATTTTCGACGTATAAACGTTACCGCTTTTGCTTCACCTGAGTTCTGTTCAACTAGGTTCTCGTCTGCCCGTTGGTATATCAGTGTTCACGGTCTCTGCAGTCATGTGAAGGTCGCACTGACCCTTCTGCTGCTCGTAAGCAAAGTAGTATCATCGACAAAATGTGATATTACTACGTGAGTGATGACACGTTAGTAGTTAGCACATAAGATGGGATGAGTGGGCCATAGTACCGTGCCGGTATGTCTTCATGTAATTTAATGCTGGAACGTTAGCCGTTCAGTTTTACGAATAATCGTCTGTCCAGTAAGAAACTGTCAAAACTTTTGATGCAGTAGTCATGGATAATTGTCATCGCATTTAGGTTTGTTATTAATTTGCCTTTCCAGACTTTATCGTACGCCTTTTCAACGTATACCAAGGTGGGCGCGAGTAATTTTCACAATTCATACTGTAAGCTATATACTCCGAAATTCGTAAAATTTGTAATTCTGAATAGGGATCAGTAGTTCATGAGTGAACTAGTTCAAATGAACTATACTGGAAAAGGAACTGTTCACAGCGGTATTTCTTTTAGTGAACTATCATTCTTTACTCCTCTCTTCCCCCACTTACTGGAAGTTAGAAGGAGCATGCATGGAGCTACCCTCCGTTTATATTGAGTACACCCACTGCCAGGACCCGAATGTTCGTAGTTCTCAACACATAACGGTGAACTGTGCGAACTGCGTCTGATCGGAAGATCGAAACCTTTCCGTTAGTTCACTTAATTCATTTCAGATTCTCTCATCCTTTGAACCTTTCTTACACTTACTACAAAACGTTTTTGGTTTTTGCACTTTATTTGCCCTGTTTCTAAACATTTCTTTTCCATCTTAAGAATGAATTTTTGTGAACTGTTAAACAATAATGAGTTTTTTCAGGTAAGAAAAAACAGATAAGTGCTCTTGATGACAATGAGAATAATCTGATCTCTACTGGTTCTCACTAACCCGGTTCCCGAATAAAGGCTTGAGTTAAAATTGAAAGCGCTCAGCCTATCCTAGCAAAAAGATTAGACGTAAAAAAAGTTATTAGAAATACAAGCACTGGGTTTGTTCCTTAAGGTCATTCAGTTTTTGTAAGCAATAAGATTTTGCTTCTGATTTATTAGTTTAAGGGGTTTTCTAAGTGCTATTATTTATTGGTACATTAACAACAAAAATGAACTATGTAGTTCGTCTGAACTAGTTCAACAAGAAATATCTCAAAAGGGGTGGTTTTGTAAAAATAAAGACTTAATCCATCTCTAATTCTGAGGATACTTTTGTTTGGAAAGCGAGATATTTCGGCCTTATTATGTCATTCTCTATCAGACGTTGTCCTAGTCGTTATACAACCATTCTGAGGATACTTCTGTTTGGAAGGCGAGATATTTCGGTCTTATTATGTCATACTCGTCTCAGTAGTTATACAAGCATCCTGCAGCACACGTAACATAAAAAAGACATAGTCATATTTTTCAATGATCCGTCTACTGTTGCAGAGTTGATTTCTTTTAATGAAAAGATCTTTTTTGAAATGAAAGCCATAGAGAGTTTCAATTCATACGATCCATTCTAGTATCTGTGGCTTCTACAGCCGTCCTATTCTGGCCGGCGCATAAAACTGGGCGTCATGATATTAATTAAGAAAGTGTTTGCAGTAGCAGTCACCTTGTGAAGGTAGAGTACCGCATGGAGCCTTTACGCACATAATTAGAAATTTCCGGGAAATGAATTCTGCTTCAGACGCGAACTGCGGGGACTGACGCAATACATGTACTCGGAGATGTGAGTCACGCTCAGTGCCTACGTTTTTTCCGCAACACATTCTTGGAAGACATTTTGCTTTCAGCACTTGATTCTAGGTACTGCTCAAAACCAAAAATGGAGGGACATAGATTCGTGACATAGATTTTTGCATGCATTGGGATGATTGAATTCTGTTGTGCAGGCGCGAATGGAAAGATTTCGTCTCTCATGTAAACCTCTATACAGTGTCTTACAACGGGAGGTCACGTGACACTGTTGACGATGATCCGCCCGGCGCATGTTTACGTTAAGCTCGACGGCCACCTTGGTGCCATTCGATGATTATGATGTTCGTTTGTGGCGCGCTCAACGTCGTGGTCTTCAGCACCCATATAGATTCCAGTCCTTCCATTTCCAATCTCGCCACTACCCGAATGATGATGAGATGATTAGTACAACACAAACACCCAGTTCCCGGACGGAGAAAATCCCCGACCCGTCCGGGAATTGAACCCGTGTCCCTGTGATCCAGAGGCAGCAAATCTAGCCACTAGACCACGAGCTGTGTACGGTGCTATTCGAGAGGCGTCGGCTATATGCTGGCACCAGGTTTCACACTCTCACTTTTCTGATCACCATCACACAACACAAACATGCCACACAGTATAAACGCATCCACTACACTCACCTACTCTTCACAAAAACGACTACGACGGAACTCCCACATATCCACAAGCAAACAGGCCAATGTGTGTGGAGGCAGGACACACTTTCCGAATAGGAGTCTGAATCAACCCAGTGGAATATGCAAGCCAATGACGCCATACGATGCTTAATTTAATTTTTAATTGGAAATTTTCAGATAACGACATCACAGTGAAGCCAGCGACGTGGACTTAACGTGACATTGAAATCATTGGGAAACAGTGTTGATCTCCCATCACTGATCAGCAGCTCATTATTGATGAAGACATTCCCTGTCCGGTCCAAAGGTGCACCCATCTCGCTCACTATGTTCAATAAGACTGAGGCTGGGTGACATGTGGGGCAGGGGTGTGGAGGGGCGATTTTGGGAGGGGGATTGGTGACACACAAAGAGTTTCATATCCTTGGAATACCCCACAAATCATTTCGTGACACTTTGGTAGCACTATGGTGGTGGACTGCATTGCTGAAAAAAAATCTGTATCACCTGCAGTATCGCCAGTCGACGTAAAAATGATCGTGCTATGGGTCCACTGTGGAAGACGACGACAGATAGAACAGTGGTCCCATCATCCATCAAATCCATGTATCCTCCACTTCCATCCCTTGTTCGGACGATGCCGTGATGGCAAGCAGAAATCATAAACTCACATAGTTGTTGATGAATGTGCACGCAGCCACTAACGTGTAAAGCGACTCGTCAGTCTTGACAACATTTGTTGATGCTCAAGACTGCTGTGAGGAGTGGCACACATATGGGGTGCTGGCTCGAATGGGATGGCTGCTGACCGATCATTACTATTTAGAGTGGAATTGACAAGATTTTTGTTGCTTTACGGCTTCTCTGTTACAGTCTCCGATAGTCGACAGCGACTACTAAAGTCAACATATTGGCAAAGTAGAACGTCGAGTCCCTCTACATTTATTTCAGGCATTGCACGTAATGCTATTAAGGGGTCGTGAGCTTTAGTGTCGTAAATTACAGGGTTCCCAGAAATATTACGACGAACTTCGAAGGCTTGTAGAGTCGTCTAGAGGAATAAATCGAGGACAGAAACCCATGTCCAGAAATGCCATTCAACGACGCTACAGAGCTTCTAAGTTATAGGCGCCGGTGCAAGCCACAAGGCCATTTCTCCGGCAGCAAACGTGACTTTGTACACTGACGGACCTTAGGCGGACCGTCTCGCAACGTTATTTATCACCCAGTGATCGCGACTGATTGCCACAATCGTCAGTGGAGAAGATGGAGCTAGCTGTTACATTGAATGGCCCTTTTTTTCCTGTGAATGCGATGCTCTTTTGCCTTGGTGGATGACGGTTTCACTCACGTTTTTTTCCATCTACAGTTTATTTTTCTCTTGGAATCCTCTAAAGTCTTCAGTGTTTTTCGGTACACAGGAGAAAAATAAGCTACAGATGGAAACTGATGTCTGAAGCCAAGGCACCAGAACATCGCATTCGTATGAGATAAGGCCTGTCTACGCAGGAGCTAGCTTCATCTTCATCATCGCGATCACTGAATAACAAACAACATTGCGAGACGGTCCGCTTAAGGTCCGTCAGCGTAAAAAGTCACGTTTGCTGCCGAAGGAATGGCCTAGTGGCACCGCCGGCACCTATAATTTCAACGCTGTGTAGCATCATTGGATGATGTTTCTGGACACGGGTTCCTATCTTCGATTTGTTCATCAAAAAAACCCCTACATCTTTTATGCGTGTTTGCAGTGGTTATATTCAGCCGCCAAATAGTTGTTAAAATCCATTGTGAAACCTTCAGCTGTCTTTTTTTTGCGCACTTCGATACTAGTTTTGGTTAATGACCATTAATTACCAGGCTTAGATGGCATAAGCTGCAGTAGAGTTAAACCATAATTTTAGAAAAGTCCACCATAGTACGTAAAATATTTCTCACAGTAATAACTGTGTACGATAATTTTCGTCAAGAAGTAAGTCCACATCGACAGCAAATAATACACTAAACTAGTAGCGAATTGTGCAAAATAAATGAGAGTTGGAGATTTCACCATGAATTTTAACGCTCTACAACCCCTCGAAGTTGACCGCAACATTTCTTAGACACCACGTACAAACTTACTGGTCCTGTTATAGCCCTACATCGACGTGGATTAACTGGGACGTTCATAAAAGGGTAAACTGTGTATACTAAGAGTCTATGTGAGCCATGTCAAGTGACTGCGAATCAGACTAACCAGTACTCTAAAAACACCTCTAACGTAAGTGCGCCAGAATCTACACGAGGTTGCAAAACATAAAACTATTCTGGAGAATAGACTGTAGAACAATGAGTACTACCTACTGTAGGCGACAGTACAAATTACGTGTCTGTTCCGTACTGAAAGTACATGTTAACTAGATATGTCATCCCTACTGTCGACTGGAGCTCCACGACGTTGCAATGAACATCTCACAAGTGTGATAACACTGTAATTCTCAGAGCTAAGTTTACTACCAAGGTGGTGTCTTTCGGGTGATCACAGTAACTTACTACTTGCCAGTTAACGGCGGCAAATGCCATCTTCCCCGCATGAGTGTACGGCTCCTGTAGACAGAGCACATCAAGGCTCATCCCCTCCACCACACTCCGAAGCTCCTGCATGACCAACCTACTATTGTGGGTGTTCAGTTGGCCTATCTGTATTCCTATCGTCATGGAAAATACGTGTTTACGTAGGATTCCGGAAAGTGTTTTCTCCGATTAAATGCGATTATTCCATTGGACAGGACTGACCATAAATTTCATCTAGATCATTGTTCGTTACGCCTCTCGAAAACCGTCCAGGTCACGCAGGGCACCGAAGTCAGTGGGGAGATTCATTGTCTTCAACTATTTCCTGTCTACAGCCTCCATGGGCGAGAAGGTGACTTTACGCCCATACTTGTATGCTACACACACCTTTTGTCTCAGAGCTGTGGTCAAGACAGCCGGCTCCTCCAGGCGGGATAACTACATAGATATTAGGATAAATTCTCCTAACTGCAGATCGGCCTGGTGTTGTGTCCACATTCGTGCCACTAACAGCACTAAGCTGTACAGTGTTCCCCTGCACAAACACCGGTCGGCCCACTACAACAGGCCGCCCTTCTTGTCTTACCCGATCTTCTGGCAAACTGTAGTCCCGGCAACAGGGAGAGGTAGCGGCTTATCGTTCGCAAGGGTCAGTCTGAAAAAAAGAAAAGAAAAAAAGTGTTACAAAGTATTGGCTGAAGTCAGGGTACATGTTATTTTGGTCTAAGGAATTAATTATTAACAGAAATATAATTAAAGGATTGGCATGAAGTTACTGTTTAGAAACGACGTTCATCTTAAATGAGAGTGATCTTAAGCTCTGGAGTCTGCCTCCATAGACTTGTGGTCAGCGTAGATGTCTGCCATGCGGAGACCTCGGTTCGATTCCCGCCACTATCAAGGATTTTTCCTTGGCGGGATGACTGGTTCGGGGTGCGTTCTGCCTCGTGATGCCAATTGAAGCCGGCCGGTGTGGCCAAGCGGTTCTAGGCGCTTCAGTCTGGAACCGCGCGACCGCTACGGTTGCAGGTTCGAATCCTGCCTCGGGAATGGATGTGTGTGATGTCCTTAGGTTAATTAGGTTTAAGTAGTTCTAAGTTTTAGGGGACTGATGACCTCAGATGTTAAGTCCCATAGTGCTCAGAGCCATTTGAACCATTTGATGCCAATTGAGGAGCTGCTTGACAGAGTACTAGCTGCTCCACCGTCTGGAAAGTCTGCAAAACGGCCGGAAGAGCGGTGTACTGACCACATGACCCTCCATACCGCATCCGCATGACGCCCACAAGGCTGAGAATGACACGGCAGCAATTAGCAATTGATTTAGTATCGGCATAATTCGTGCCAGCAGCCGCGGTTATACGATTATCTCTTGCACATTCACGACCTGGGGAATAAGTCGTTCGTAACGACCTGGAAGCATCGACATAAATGGATGTGGCTCTGATAGTTCCCATTTTAACAAGAAAGTGACGTCTAGATCTCCCACTTCACTAATTACAGAAAGAAATTGTGACTGTATAAACTTTTGAGGGTCTTATGACCAACTGGAAGCAACATAAACGATCATCTCTTTTACATGTTTGAGTTACGTAATTTTAATTTTTCGACTTCGTAAGTGCATGTTACCAAATTTATAACAGTACATACAGCTTTTGACGTGCAAATATTTGCAGTTTCTAACGGTTTTTTAACGTCAGAGAATTTTCCTGTCAGTTTATTTCAGAACGAGACCATGAATGAATGATAACCTGAATTTGGATTTGTACCCCACTAGATAACGTATGAAGCTGAAATATATTACAAAACTGTGCGACACAAAAGATCACATTTGCATGATACACTGCTAAACGTTCCATAGAGGTCAGCAATCAAGCTTCATGTGTACACTAAAGCACTGAATATGGTTATACAGTATGAGAAAGTCCCTCTGAAACGAAAGGAACACATAGAAAATGTTGTGGGGAAGGCTAACCAAAGACTGCGTTTTATCGGCAGGACACTTAGAAAATGTAACAGACCTACTAAGGAGAGTGCCTACACTACGCTTGTCCGTCCTCTTTCAGAATACTGCTGCGCAGCGTGGGATCCTTAGGAGGAGGAGGAGATTAGTGTTTAACGTCCCGTCGACAACGAGGTCATTAGAGACGGAGCGCAAGCTCGGGTGAGGGAAGGATGGGGAAGGAAATCGGCCGTGCCCTTTCAAAGGAACCATCCCTGCATTTGCCTGAAGCGATTTAGGGAAATCACGGAAAACCTAAATCAGGATGGCCGAAGACGGGATTGAACCGTCGTCCTCCCGAATGCGAGTCCAGTGTGCTAACCACTGCGCCACCTCGCTCGGTGGGATCCTTACCGAATAGGACTGATGGAGTACATCGAAAAAGTTCAAAGAAAGGCAGCACGTTTTGTATTATCGCGAAATATGGGAGAGAGTGTCACAGAAATTTGGGCTGGAAATCATTAAAAGAAAGGCGTTTTTCGTTGCAATGGAATCTTCTCACGAAATTCCAGTCAACAACTTTCTCCCCCGAATGCGAAAATATTTTGTTGACACCGACCTACATAGGGAGGAACAATCACCACGATAAAATAAGGGCAATCAGAGCTTGTACGGAAAGGTATAGGTGTTCATTCTTCCCGCGCGCTATACGAGACTGGAATAATAGAGAAATGTGAAGGTGATTCGATGAACCCTCTGCCAGGCACTTAAATGTGATTTGCAGAGTATCCATGTAGATGTAGCTGTACGATGTTGCTGAGACTCTGATAAAGAATGTCGGAGATTTTCACCTTCCAAGAGCTGATTGTGAAAGACAATAAATAATGTATGCGCTCATTGAAGCTTACTGTTGTACCATAACAGACTATTACATAACATCGCAGGCAATAAAAACCTCTGCATAAACCCACGTCATATCTAAGTTATCCATGTTGTTACATACATCATTGCCTGATTTTGTATTATTTTGAAAGATTGGACACAAATATGTACTGTAAGAAGTAAGTACAGTTAGCACGGAGTTTCGATTTCGTTGTGTTATTGAATGAAATACAAAAATACAAGCTTCATTTTATAAGAGGTTGTGTTTGCAACGCAGACACATCGTCTTGGCATACCAGTTTTATTTTTACGCTTACTGTGTTCCGGAAGCTAATGTGTTACGCAGTTGCAAATAATATAATACATCGTAACAGTTTCCATACTTGTTGGCGTTTTAAATTATTACGCATGTACGGTTACATGAATCGGAAACGGCAGCACACTGGTGGAAGAAGTTACGGATGTTTGGGTGGAACGCAGGTCGTTTCCATTACGAATGCATTGCGTAAGTTTGGTCAGTATTCTTGTCGAGCCATTAACCTCATAACAGAAACCGCGTTACCCTTACGAATACATTACATCGCAAATGAAAATGAAAAACTAAACCACAAGTTGTGAGAAACAATATTTTCTGACGATGATGTTTGGTTTGTGGGGCGCTCAACTGCACGGTCATCAGCGCCCGTACAACGCCCTAATTTTTACACAGTCCAATCTTTTACACAGTCCAATCTAGCCACTCTCACGAATGATGATGGTGAAATGATGAGGACAACACAGACACCCAGTCCCTGGGCAGAGAAAATACTCAGCCCGGCCGGGAATCAAACCCGGGACCCCGTGATCCAGAGGCAGCAACGCTATATATTTTCTGACGATTTATTTATCTGAAATGAATAAAAATTAAAATGTAAGTTAAATAAACATTGCTCTATTTTTCTTCACATAAATGTTGTACCTAATAAGGATGAACGTGTTTCTGTTTCGGTAAATAACTTCGGAAACTGTAAGATAGCGGAACCCTGGAATTGTGATGCAATGCAGTTTTGTTTTCTAGGAATGCTCATTAGCGCTGTTCATAATGTTGTTCTCTCTCTTGCTGAATATGGTTACAGTCTTCTTTCAACATTAAAGGGCTAAGAAACTGTGATAATTTTCAGTCAATGATAAAATAACAGGGTGTATACAGGGACAAGGAAAAAAAATCCCGGATTTTTCCCGGATTTCCCGGTTGAAAATACACTTTCTCCCGGGTGAACATACGCTGTTCCCGTGTTAAGTGATAGCACACTTTTCCTCGGCACTGTAAAACTTATCAGTCCTTTGAATGTTCATGGTTTTATATGCCGACGTAAAATTTCCCGGCACTTTAGAAAATGAAACTAAGGGGGAAAAAAGACGTTTTGGAAAGATCTTTGATGTACAGCAACATGTACGCTGTATATTTTCATGTTATGAAGTTATAAATTAGAATTCCATCATACACCGCATGTTACTTTCCAAAGCATTGAAATCGAGATTGCCACGCGGTTTTGTAAGCCAGTCATAGCTCATGTCACGTGATCTCGCCAGCCGAGGACAGCACAGGTCACGTGATGTAGTCAGCCAATAGCAAGATCACTCTTACATAGCGCGAGAACACAAATAGGAAAAGTTAATGGTTTAAATTAATATACAAAGTGTTGCTACAAGAAAAACAAAGCTTTCACATATAATCGTGGTCTCGAAGGTTAATAAGCTGCAAGAGACGCTAAGCTTCCACATATAATGTTGATCTTTTTTGCGCGTGTTACACTTTCAGATATACCACACAAATGTGCCAGTAAAATTTTTAATAAAGACGTAAATTTCTGATCTTCTGAGCTCGAAATTCTTCTAGATGGTCGTCCTCAAAGAGTTGATTTTTAATTGAGAGTCAAACGCTCTGTGATTAAGAAATTCATCGTACATTCTCGCACACTGTTCATCTTGTGTAAAAGTAAATTTACTTTGAAAGTAACGTTTTTCAAACAACCATTCGCATTATTTTCCCGTGACCTGTTAGAAATTGATTCGTTACAGCAGTTGCCAGAGAGCGCCAGATAACAGGCGCCACTGCTCATGCGCAGCTACGATGACGCAGGAAGCTCGTATGTTTGTACGTGTAAAACATTAAAAGATCTTGCACTATGTAACAAAAGAAACAAGACATCAGAGGATAGTTCAAGAGTATCGGAATTTCGTGAACCATACTAAAATGCGTAATTCGGCTTAAAGTGCACATTCGCATGCCCAGATTCGGATGTAAATTTTCTTGAGCACCACCAATACTGTCTGTTACGTCACGCTCATCGGAAGCAGTTTGTTGTTAGGGAGCATTGCATAGTCTTCCTAAAGCCTTTGACACACTTTGCTGTTGGCAGGCGCTTGTATGAGCACTATGTTTTGCTGTTGTATATGGCGCATTTCCTTTGCGACTTAAGTTTTATTTTCGTTTTTTTTTCCCCTCTCGTTCATGTTTTGTTGCTGCAGTATTATTCCGCAGAAGCGGGATACAGTAATATCGTTTGTTGGAGTATTGATTCTTACCAGTCAAAATCACAAAAATTTAACTGAAAACTAAAACAATAATAGTCTCCCGGAATTCTAAAAAATTCCCGGGTTTTTCCCGGTTTTCTCCCGGATGAAAAAATTCCCGGGTTTTTCCCGGATCTCCCGGTTGACCCGGGTCGTAGACACCCTGAATAATTAACGACTGAGGCACGAGCACAAGTTGAAAATTGCCACGACGTTCGCGTCTTCATTTCATATGAACCACTTCGGCATTCACCTTATGTTGTTTCAGAGAAACCAAGGAAAAACTAAATCTAGGTAGGCAGACGGGAATCTGAATTTCACTCCTACAGAATAGTATCTCGGCACTTTAACTAATGGTCCACCTTCCTCGGCGACGGTGGTTTGAACCAAGACCGCGTGCACTTGGGAGACCGTTGATCGCTAATCTGCCGAAGACAATTAGGCCAGTTCCCGAAATATTATATGAAAAAATGAAACTGTTATCTATACTACATACTTGGAAATGTAGCATGTGCCATTCAAGCCACGAAAAATTCAGAAATCATCTCAATATAAATTATAATCCTCTGGATAAACCGTATTCACTTTCATTGAGCCTGTACTTCACACTGGCCGCAAGCTTCCGGTTCAGACAAAAGGTGTCTTTCATTTTGCGAGACTTCTCTGGTGCCTTAACTGGCCCTTATTTGCTGTGAAGGATGTTTTATTACCTGTTTATTTAGATTGCAGCAAGTGACTGTTTGATTCATTTGCATAGAGTCCAGCATTGTACATAGTCAACTATTGCCCCTAGATCTTTGTATTTTCTAATTCACAAGCCTTAATATTTCTTGATTGCTTAATTACTCTTATTTAGTCCTGCTAGTGTGAGGAGATGAGCATCGCTTGTAGTCTGATATAGGCATTAGTTTTAGTTACGCATTAGTTTTAGTTTCTTCCGGTTTTTCTTCACAGACGGTATAGATTTTTGCATCTTCGGGTTTAGTTTTCCGGTCAATGACACTGTACATGAATGAAGAGCGTTCAAAGTGCCAAATCTCACATTTTCCAGAACAACCAAGATAAAATATTTCTCTTTTTGCGGGACAGCATATTTGTATCCAAAAAACTGAAGAGGTATTTTGATAGCACAAAATTACGCTGCTCACTTCGTCACTGCAAAAAATAATCAGATAAACAGGCAAATAAATAATTTATTAAGACCATTCTACGTGCCATACCAGGGTATGTTAATGAATTCTAATTACGGTGATTAATTCTAGTGCCAGTAAGAAGGTGTTTGTTTCAAGAACATTGGCATCGAGCCCCACGTTCTGTCTGAGGTAAGACAAGTACAGAAATACAGTAGTAATGTTTCAACTAGTAGAACTGTAGTCAACAGAAGTCATTTATCATCTATTTTAAATTTTTTACAAGAGAATAACAAAATTGAATTTAAGGAAAAGATTCTCTCAGTATTGACTTCAGTTTCTTACACAACTCCATCTTTGGTCTCAGATGTTGTAAAGTTTACTGTAAAACTCCATGTGCAGTTGAGGAAAAAGGACAACACAGTCAACAGGTCTTTCTGTTTTGCAACTGATAAACATGGTTGGTCTTTCAGATGAAGTACGGCATGGCATGCGTCAGCCATTACATTTCCTGCTTTCTATAAATTGATATTTTTCCATTCTTCTGTTTCAAAGCAAGAATTTTTAGGTGTTTGATATGGATGAGTTTCAGAAACTTTGATCACACAACATTTGGAGACCTTACATTCCTGCAATGACAACGTTTCAGTAGCATCTTTAAAATCAAAGAAGTCAGTTGTATGCACTGGAATTACACGGAATGGGTTCATAGCATCAGTGACTGAACAATCTTCTGTAAACATTCTGAAGCAAAGGCACTGCTTGTCCTTCTTAGTTACTCTGTACTTGCAAAATATCTGACGCAGTTCAAAAATCTGTACCCATTCACTAAAAACTTATGTGTAATGTCTTAAGACCATCACAGATCAAATGTTGGAGGCCTTGGCTCATGGTACTTGGAGTTACAGAGCGAAACGCTGCTTGACACAAAGACCATGCGGCATCAACTAATGAATGTCACAACGGCATGTTAATAATTTTTACTTTTGGACCGTCTCACTACAACTGAATGAAACACAATTTTCGCGCCATACGCGTTTCGCCTTCATTCTTTGCAAGGCATCTTCAGTGGCCTGGAGTATGTACATATCTTTACTGTTTAGTTTACGTTTTGGGACCATGTATATATAGGTTATAAACAATTCTGGTGGTTGGATTTTCTATGGCGTAGAAACATTTTAGATTCTATTTTCAGGTTCCCTGAATGATGTTCTACCCGCTGTGTTTTTTGGTGCTGTTCTTCTTCTTATAATTGCCATTTGGGTTTTTAGTTTACAAAGTTCACAGCATTAGGAACTGAACACTTGTTTTGATGCCACGTTTCGGTTATAGTTGCCGACTGTCTTATCTTACTGCTAACTTTCGAGTGTAATTTTTGGGATATCTGTGATCTGTTTGTGCATATATGTGTGTGTGTGATCAGAAGGCGGAAAGAGAGAGAGAGAGAGAGAGAGAGAGAAAGACATGTATCATGTATTTGTTTTAATGTGGCTGCATGTGCAATAGTGATGATTATTATGTCATCGTTGTTATCATTCATTTTATTAAATGTAGTAGGGAGTCTGTACTGACCCATGCTTGCTCATTTACGCATGTTTGTTTTCAACAAAGGATTTCTGGATGTGGAAGTTTACTTGCATTTGTATGAATTATTTGTCATGGTTGTTGATTATTTTCATTTCTTGTTCCTTGTTTGTGGGAGGGTGCTTATAGTGTTTTAGGTGCTCTGCAAATGTGGAATGGTTTGTTTCATATGTCCAGCAAATTATGTGTTCTTTGTACCGTGTTTTAAAATCCCTACACGTCATGGCTATGCATATTGCATCACAACTTTGACATTCAAGTTTGTGTATACCTGAGCCTTTAATTTATCCCCCTCAGGTTGTTGGTTAGCTTACGTTTGATTGGAGCGTTTGCTCAGTTGTATATGCTGTTTGGAAGCCCTGTTTCTTTAATATGTTTGCCTCTCTGTGCGTTAATTTATACGTGTAAGTCATAGTGTACCACCTGCTTCTTTTCTGTGTGATGCTGTCATTGTGTGTGTATGTTGAATGTGTTTATGAGTTTGCAGCTGTAGATAGAGTGTCCAAAAGTAAAATTTATCAACATACCGTAATATTACACGCGACTGAGGGCGACAGGACTACAAAACTTGAAGAATAAATTGCATGTTTTCCCATGATTTAACATTTATAACAAGTCGAGGGACATGGAACATAGTATCGAAAACACTACAGCACTGAAAAGGTTTTTGTGTGGAAAAATTGCCCGCATCTCGTGGTCGTGCGGTAGCGTTCTCGCTTCCCACGCCCGGGTTCCCGGGTTCGATTCCCGCCGGGGTCAGGGATTTTCTCTGCCTCGTGATGGCTGGGTGTTGTGTGATGTCCTTAGGTTAGTTAGGTTCTAGGGGACTGATGACCATTGATGTTAAGTCCCATAGTGCTCAGAGCCATTTGAACCATTTTTTTGTGGAAAAATTTCGCTTAGAACGTTTGATATTTCCACTCTTCAAAGGTTTCAAAGGGTGACATTTACATAAATTATATTTTAGAACTAATTATTTGCTCTTTATGTAAAACTCTTGAAAATCTATAGTCTTACTGGACACTGAAATGTCAGTAAGCACACAAATGAGAGGAAGTATTACAAATTCTAGATGCTGATTACATTTTTAACTCACTGTCCACAACTACAACACATATCGAAATACTGAGATTATTCTAATGAATTCTTCAGACTATTACATCCAAATAAGGAGCACTAAATTATGTTAATTTTATAGACCGTTGGTTTATGGCTATTTACAGTTTAAACGTTTGCTGCTTCAGGTGTATCACCTCGATAAGGTATTTATGTAGGATTATAGGCTTAACTCATCACTGAAGCTACGAAACAATAGATAAAACCCATACATAGGCACCAAAGCTGTTTATTTGATCCTTGACGTATTCGCAAGGACTGTTATACCCTCAGGTGGGCCATCGAGTTACAAAATTTCGGCGTAACAAGTGTTGCGTAAGGTTACAATAGTACTACAGTGAATACTTATGTTCCAGACAAAGTGGTTTTCACAATATACGTACAAATACGTTTTATCAGATACTGTCGTATTTCATACGTCGATACCGACAAAAACTTTATTTGTGAATTATATTGACAGATGTTTCGTTGTTCTAAGAAGCCGTTGCTACAAGTAGTTTACGATACATATAATACTACATCACTAAATATTCGAAAGTATATACGCGAAACGTACAAGAAAGTCACTATTTAATCAATCTTAGCGAATGTTTGGATATATAATGCACATGTATTTTTCAGTTCTTCGAACTGGCTCATTAATCTCGCTGTAACTGTTAGAATACTTGACATTCGTACTGAAAGAGGCAGAATGGCTGTGTAGAAAGCTGCGATCATTTTGTCACTTGCTTAGTAATGCGGCGCGTGCGCGTCCTCGCTCTGCCGTCACGTGGGGATCCGCACGTGACCCTCAGCACTCTTTTAGAGACCACACCTCTTTCCGTACGCAGTGGCGTTATCGTCGCTTCAGCGGTTTTCATTTTGTAGCCTCTGGCTCATTCTTTTTAATACACCTTATCCTGAGTGAAAAAGTCAGCTCTATTGAAGCAGGAACATAGAATTGCTAGCGACATTGTTTCCTACGTGGGGGGAAAATGTAATGGATAAGGTAACAGGTTCGATCTACTTTCTTATAAATATTCTCTGATGTGTTTGTATGTATACATTTTTCGCTAGCAAATAAATGTCGATATTCGGAAATACTGTTCAACTTATCAACAGTTTACTATACTTCACTACTGCCGTGAAGAAAAAATGAAGATGATAAATTCGTATTCATTGGACAAATATATTATACTAGAACTGACATGTGATTACATTTTAACGCAATTTGGGTGCATAGATCCTGAGAAATCAGTACCCAGAAAAACCGCCTCTAGCCGTAATAACGGCCTTGATACGCCTGGGCATTGAGTCAAACAGAGCTTGGATGGCGTGTACAGGTACAGCTGTCCATGCAGCTTCAACACGATACCACAGTTCATCAAGAGTAGTGACTGGCGTATTGTGACGAGCCAGTTGCTAGGCCACCATTGACCTGACGTTTTCAATTGGTGAGAGATCTGGAGAATGTGCTGGCCAAGGCAGCAGTCGAACATTTTCTGTATCCAGAAAGGCCCGTACAGGACCTGCAACGTGCGGTCGTGCATTATCCTGCTGAAATGTAGGGTTTCGCAGGGATCGAATGAAGAGTAGAACAACGGGTCGTAACACATCTGAAATGTAACGTCCACTGTTCAAAGTGCCGTCAATGCGAACAAGAGGTGACCGGGACGTGTAACCAATGGCACCCCATACCATCACGCCTGGTGATACGCCAGTATGGCGATGACGAATACACGCCTCCAATGTGTGTTCACCGCGATGTCGCCAAACACGGATGCGACCGTCATGGTGCTGTAAACAGAACCTGGATTCATCCGAAAAAATGACGTTTTGCCATTCGTGCACCCAGGTTCATCGTTGAGTACACCATCGCAGGCGCTCCTGTCTGTGATACAGCGTCAAGGGTAACCGCAACCATGGTCTCCGAGCTGACAGTCCATGCTGCTGCAAACGTCGTCGAACTGTTCGTGCAGATGGTTGTTGTCTTGCAAACGTCCCCATCTGTTGACTCAGGGATCGAGACGTGGCTGCACGATCCGTTACAGCCAAGCGGATACGATGCCTGTCATCTCGACTGCTAGTGATACCAGGCCGTTGGTATCCAGTACGGCGTTCCGTATTACCCTACTGAACCCATCGAATCCATATTCTGCTAACAGTCATTGGATCTCGACCAATGCGAGCAACAATGTCGCGACACGATAAACCGCAATCGCGATAGGCTACAATCCGACCTTTATCAAAAGCGGAAACGTGATGGTACGCATTTCTCCTCCTTACACGTGGCATCACAAAAACGTTTCACCAGGCAACGCCGGTCAACTGCTGCTTGTGTAGAAGTCGGTTGGAAACGTTCCTCATGTCAGCACGTTGTAGGTGTCGCCACCGGCGCCATCCTTGCGTGAATGCTCTGAAAAGCTAATCATTTGCATATCACAGCATCTTCTTCCTGTCGGTGAAATTTCGCGTCTGTAGCACTTCATCTTCGTAGTGTAGCAATTTTAATGGCCAGTAGTGTAAATTGATTGTGAAGGCTGGCTCTGAGCACTAAGGGACTTAACTGCTGAGGTCGTCAGTCCCCCAGAACTTAGAACTACTTAAACCAAACTAACCTAAAGACATGACACACATCCATGCTCGTGGCAAGATTCGAACCTGCGACCGTAGCGGTCGCTCGGTTCCAGACTGTAGAGCCTAGAACCGCTCGGCCACTCTGGCCGGCGGATGTGAAGGTTTGTTATGAATTTTTCTTCGACCGTTAATAAACTTTACCGTTGTTATTCCGTAATACCGATATTAACAGCTTGTGTATTACGATAGGTATCTCAAAACCTTGCTTTCACTGTTCAGTTCTAGACTAAGCGAACTGTCGTGGCGTAGGCGTTCCATCTAGTGTGAGCACACCACAATTTAATGGTGGCGTCTTCTGAGGTTCCGTACCGTTGATGTGTGGTGTGAATCCGCTTTTGGGGTCCTAGTGGTCGGTCGACCACTCTCCGCCTCTAGAATTGTGTAACATATACAAGTACGGTGACTAACGGAAGGATGTGCTAACCCAAGTTCGTGTGTTTAACAGGTTATACTTTGCGCTGGAGAAAGGCTACTCAGCCGAATCTAGATAGCTGTGAACAACAATATAAGCGATGGTTTCATCCTAACAGTACATATTATTAAAACGCTATTCTGGGACCCGGCATCACTTGCAGTGCAGCAGCAACAAAAATGCTATTTTCAATTTTTTACATATGTATTAGCCGAATTTAAAAATTTGAAATACTGTCGTAGTCTACTCATTAAGAGGCATAATCTCTTGTTAAAAATTTAAACCAGTAAGACAAGTATTACATTTAGAAAATGTGTAGTCGTGTTCAGGCAGCGAAACTGACTGCGCTCAAATCCCCGAACTTCATTCATCCAGTGTTTGAGAATTAGCTCATTTAGAGACTTCCAACAAACTTTACACGTAATTTCAAATATTTAGGAAACTTTTTCTCGCTAGCACCCGGCACATAATGGTGAAAGAAACAAGTTTATCATTTACTATATTTTCTCTTTTCACGCAGTTAAATTTCAGCATCATGCATGACGTTTTAATTTATTACTACTGCAAACTCTATTCGTACCACACTTCGCAACAGTATCTACATATATCACTGAATGTACCTGCAAAACTGTATCACTGTACGACGCATGGTTCAGGAGACATGTCGTCATAAACATTGACATGCGTGAAAAACTACCTTTTGCTTAAAGTGGAGCGCAAATTATCCTGTTTATATTCATCCAGTGTTTCAAATGGTTCAAATGGCTCTGAGAACTATGGGACTTAACATCTGTGGTCATCAGTCCCCTAGAACGTAGAACTACTTAAACCTAACTAACCTAAGGACATCACACACATCCATGCCCGAGGCAGGATTGGAACCTGCGAGCGTAGCAGTCCCGCGGTTCCGGACTGAGCACCTAGAACCGCTAGACCACCGCGGCCGGCTCCCAGTGTTCCATAACGAGACAGTTAGTGACCCCCAACAAACTTTAAGCATAATTCCATGTCTTTTCAAATTTTTTTCTCGCTTACATGCTTAAAGGCAAACATTTAACGAACTAATAAGGCCCTGCGTGTAGACTATATTCCGTTATAACAATTGATAGCCTTGGGAGAGCCACTCATGACAAAACTCTTCCATATGCTGTGTAAGATATGAGACAGGCGAAATACCCTCAGACTTCAAGAACAATGTCGTAGTTTCAATTCGAAAGAATGCATATACTGACAGGTGTGGACACTATCGAACTATCAGTTTAATAAGTCGTGATTTGCAAAATAATAACACGAATTCCCTACAGAAGAATGGAAAAACTGATAGAAGCAGACCTCGGGGAAAATTATTTTGGATCCGGAAAAATATGGGCATCCACGAGACAATACTGACCCTACGACTTGCCTTAGAAGATAGGGTAAGACAAACCTACGTTTATAACATCTGTGTACATAGGGAAAGCTTTTGACAACGTTGACTGAAATATTCTCTTTGAAATGCTAAAGGTAGCAGGGATAAAATACAAGGAGCGAAGGCTGTTGACAACTTGTACGCAACCAGACGGCAATTACAGGAGTCTAGGGCCATGAAAAGGAGCAGTGATTGAGAAGGGAGCGAGAGAGTGTTATTATCTCTCCCCGACGTTATTCAATCTGTACACTGAGCAAGCAGTAGATTAAAACAAAGAAAAATTTCGAAAAGGTAATAAAGTTCAGGCAGAAGAAATAAAAACTTCGAGGTTTGCCGATGAGAATGCAATTCTGTTAGAGTAAAGGACTTGGAAGTTCTGTTGAACGAAGTGAACGGTGTCTTGAAAGAAGGATATAATGTGAACAACAACAAAAGTAAAACAACGATAGTGGAATTGTTCAAATGGTTCAAATGGCTCTGAGCACTATGGGACGTAACATCTATGGTCATCAGTCCCCTAGAACTTAGAATTACTTAAACCCAACTAACCTAAGGACAGCACACAACACCCAGCCATCACGAGGCAGAGAAAATCCCTGACCCCGCCGGGAATCGAACCCGGGAACCCGTGCGTGGGAAGCGAGAACGCTACCGCACGACCACGAGATGCGGGCGATAGTGGAATGTTTTCGAATTAAATGAAATGATGTTGAAGGAATTAAGTTAAGAAAGAAGACACTTATAGCACTAGATGAAGCCGGCCATTGTGGCCGAGCGGTTCTAGGCGCTTCCGCCAGAAACCGCGCTGCTGCTACCGTCGCAGGTTAGAATCCTGCCTCGGGCATGGATGTGTCTGATGTCCTTAGATTAGTTAGGTTTAAGTAGTTCTAAGTCTAGGGGACTGATAACCTCAGATGTTAAGTCCCATAGCGCTCAGAGCCATTTTTTACTACATGAATTTTGCTATTTGGGCAGTACAGTAACTGATGAAGGCCGAATTGGAGATTACATAAAACGTAGGCTGAAAATGGCAAGAAAAATGTTCCTGAAGAAGAGAAAATTGTTAACATCGGACACAGACTTAAGTGTTAGGAAGTATTTTCCGAAAGTAGTTGTGTGGAGTGAAGCCATGCATGGAAGTGAAACAAGGAAGATGAACAGATTAGTCAAGAAGAGCATAGAAGCTTACGAAATGAACAGAAGAATGCACGAAGATTAGATGGGTAGATCATATAACTAATGAGGAGGCCCAGAGGCCCTGGATAGAACTGATGAGAAAAGAAATTTGTGGCACAACCCGACTAGAAAAAGGGATCGGTTGATAGGACACATTGAGAGACATCAAGGGATCATGAATTTATTACTGGAGGGAAGTTTGGGGTCTGGGAGGGGGGGGGAGGAGGAAATCGTAGCGGGAGATCAAGAGAGCAATACAGGAAGCAAATTCAAAAGCATGTAAGTTGCAGCATGTAAGATGAAGAAACTGGCAGCTACATCAAAGCAGTCTTCGGTATGAAGCCCATCACAACAACAACAGCTCAGATTTTTGAAGATGTTTTATACATGAGAGTTGGATTCTTCAAAGAGAAGGTTAAATTCTGATAACAGCCTATGCGGCAAATTGTTGTCCTTCACGAAACCTCGACGTTGACATCCCGTTCCGTTAGGTTGACAGGCGCCGTCGAATGCCACCATTTGAAATTCGTTGTGGAATTCCTGGACTTTTCGTTTCCTTCCACGTTTTCTAGAGCGAGTCTAGCCGGGGCCCCGCAGCGCCATTAGTTGTCCGCGAGTAACGGAGCGCCGTGCGCTGGGAGGCGTGTCCGCGGCAGTTAGCCGGCTACCGACCCGCAGCACTCCACTCCACTCCACTCCATTCCACTGTTGTATAGAGGCGCGGGAGGAGGGTCGACGGCCGGCGGGCAGTCCACAGCTGCCGCTGCTGCCTCTGCTGCTTGAGACCCCAAACCAATGCACGCTGACATTCTGCCCGTTTCATTTTATCTTTAGCTACGACTTATCTTAGAAGAAAGATTAAGGAAAGCCAAACCTACGTTTCTAGCATTTGTAGACTTAGAGAAAGCTTTTGACAATGTTGACTGGAATACTCTCTGTAAAATACAGGGGTAAAATACAGGGAGTGAAAGGCTATTTACAATTTGTACAGAAAGCAGATGGTAGTTGCAAGAGTCGGGGGGTTTGAAAGGGAAGCAATGGTTGGGAAGGGAGTGAGACAGGGCTGTAGCCTACCCCCAATGTTATTCAATCTGTATATTGAGCAAGCAATAAAGGAAACAAAAGAAAAGTTCGGAGTAGGTATTAAAATCCAAGGAGAAGAAATAAAAACTTTGAGGTTCGCCGATGACATTGTAATTCTGTCACCAAAGGACTTGGAAGACCAGTTGAACGGAATGGATAGTGGTTCAAAATGGTTCAAATGGCTCTGAGCACTATGCGACTTAACTTCTGAGGTCATCAGTCGCCTAGAACTTAGAACTAATTAAACCTAAATAACCTAAAGACATCACACACATCCATGCCCGAGGCAGGATTCGAACCTGCGACCGTAGCGGTCGGTCGGTTCCAGACTGCAGCGCATAGAACCGCACGACCACTCCGGCCGGCGTACGGATAGTGTCATGAAAGGAGGATATAAGATGAACATCAACAAAAGAAAACGAGGATAATGGAATGTAGTCGAATTAAGTCGGGTGATGCTGAGGGAATTAGATTAGGAAATGAGACACTTAAAATACTAAAGGAGTTTTTCCATTTGGGGAGCAGAATAACTGATGATGGTCGAAGCACAGAGGATATAAAATGTAGAATGGCAATGGCAAGAAAAGCGTTTCTGAAGAAGAAAAATTTGTTAACATCGAGTATAGATTTAAGTGTCAGGAAGTCGTTTCTGAAAGTATTTGTATGGAGTGTAGCCATGTATGGAAGTGATACGTGGACGATAAATAGTTTGGACAAGAAGAGAATAGAAGCTTGCGAAATGTGGTGCTACAGAAGAATGCTGAAGATTAGATGGGTAGATCACATAACTAATGAGGAGGTATTGAATAGAATTGGGGTGGAGTTTGTGACACAACTTGACTAGAAGAAGGGATCGGTTGGTAGGACATGTTCTGAGACATCGAGGGATCCCCAATTTAGCATTGGAGGGCAGCGTGGAGGGTAAAAATCATAGAGGGAGACCAAGAGATGAATACACTAAGCAGATTCAGAAGGATGTAGGCTGCAGTAGGTACTGGGAGATGAAGAAGCTTGCACAGGATAGAGTAGCATGGACAGCTGCATCAAACCAGTCTCAGGACTGAAGACCACAACAACACAATGCTTGGGGCATTGAAGCTGCAGCACATGTTAAACTGGCACGAAGTGTACCACATGCTTGGACAAGCATGTGATCAGCATATCACTGCAACCGCAAAAAGTATGTCGAAGTAACGCCCTCTTCCTCCTGTAATCAAGAACAGGTTATCCGGCAGGTTTCCCATTCAGGAATCGCATTTAAATCTTGATCGTTTGTGAGAAGATCGTGTTGTGCCGTATCTAAGAGAATCGTCTACCAGCACGTGACCCATTTCGACAGTGACAAGATAGTGGCCTATATAGACACTAGTTCTTCGTTCCGCGGAACTGCTGCTCGTGCGTCGTTCGTGATCCCACGATTGACATGGGAGTGTGGAATCAACGCCACACAGGATCGCAGCGACCACACGTGTCCAGCGCCAGAGAGGAAAGATATGCGGGGGTCAACCGAAGTTCGCGCACTCGGACGCCACAGTGCGGCTCCTTGAATACTGTAGAAAAATGACTGTGACAATATTTTCTACAGTGCGTAATTTCGATAGGAAAAATATATCCAAGACTGGCAATTTAGCAGAACAGTAATCACGTGTACTTCAAGTACTTTGATTCGCTTCCATATATCCGCACTGGCCCAGTTAATTCATCAGATGTTTTTGTGTTAGAATATACGAGCTGGAGAGCTTGATACGCTGTCTGGATATAATTTTTTATCTTAAAATGTTGGGCTTGCGTTATGGTGTCCACTTCTCAATCGTTGTACAACGATTACATTGCGTTTTATACAGAAAAAGCAATTATTTCATAGTAATACCCGAAAGCTCGATCGTTTTATTCCATTTTTAAAGATCTAGTTTGCCTTTAAACTTTTATTTTCTTCCAAGCAGTACAGCCCTCCGTGCGTTCTAGTCCTTTCCGAGAACTTTCCCTTTTTCAGTTATTTCCATCCGCCAAAAGTAAAAATAAAAGAAAAAAGACTCCATCCATCTCCTTCTTGGTTTATTCCTGCTTCTCTTATCCTAGATAGCTGTCCTGTGACCATACAGATGACATCGTTACAGCCTAAGTGTATTGTTTCACACTACTTCAGCAGATACATTGGAACCCAGTTTATGGTATATTCTCCTGCCACTCGTGCTACCAATTAGCATCAAATATCATGCTTACCACTTCCATATTCATTACATTCTTTACGACATTAAGTCAGCAGCAGGTCGAGAAAACCGCTTCACACGTAACTACCAAACTCTGTTAAGTTTCTTACTCTATCCCGCCAATAAATGTGGAAGAACTGGTAGCTCGCTTCCAAGCCCTCTTTCTGTTTTCAATTTTCTTTCTTTTACTTTTTTATTTTTTATTTATTTATTTATTTTTTTTTACTGTGGATGCAGCCGCGTTGTGAATAGTTCAGAGGTGCCTCATTCAGCGTGTCGCTAAATGATTGAGGATGCAGGGACGTCGCTTTGAGAATCTACTTTGAAGACTATGTGTATTTTATGAAAGACATGCTGTCGTTGCACATTTACAATACTTGCAATATTAAATCCGGTCTCTTAAAGAATGTGTAAGACGCAGACAGTGAACAGATAGTTGAAAAGTAAGTAGACTATTTATTATTCCAAAAGTAATCGCCACAACTGTTAATTCGTATATCCCACTGTGAGACAAGATGGTCAATGCTTTCACGGAAAAATGGTTGCTGTTGCCTATGGAACCATGATTGCATCCAGGAGTGCACCTCTTCGTCCGAAGCAAATTGACGGCCACGAATGCCTTTCTTCATGGCTCAAGAAATATGGAAATCGCATGGCGAGAAATAAAGGCTGTATGGAGGATGTGTAAAGGCTTCCCCGCGAAGCTTCTCCAGCATAAGCGAAACAGCCTGGGCAACCTATGGGCACGCGCACACATCCTAGAGTAAATAGAGTCTTTGCGAGGCTGGAATCAAACCCGTTGGGACTCCCATGTTATCAAGAGATACAGCAACAGTAGCAAAATGACTGGAGAGCCCAAGACGACATGTTTTTTTCTGAGTGATCTACTTAACGGGTGGCGAATAAAGAGAGCGTGGCTGTAACGGTACTACCTGTATGTCCCTCTTTCTTGAGCCTTGTCGCGCGGTTATGCACGGTCGGCCACGGTTAATCGGATGTGGTATGTTAAATTAAGGGGTGACAGGATGCCCTTCCTGTCGCCATCCTGTACCCCCCAGGACGGAATGAGTGTACCCCAATTGTCTGCATCCAGTGTAAGCCATGGAAGAGTGCGAAGGTCTTCAGATGTCTGCGAGCCGTGGAACTGAGGCGGAACGTGGGGACCAGCCCGGTATTCACCTAGCTGGACGTGGAAACCGCGAAAAAACCACATCTAGGCTGACAGGTACACCGGCCCTCGTCGTTAATCCGCCGGACGTATTCGATCCGGGGCCGGCGCGCCTACCCGAATTGAAGAAGCAGCGCGTTAGGGCTCTCGGCTACCCTGGCGGCTGGTATTTAATATACACAGATCAGCCAAAACATTATGACCACAAGCTTAAAAACCTGTTCGTCAGTTTTTGGAACGAAATACACCACAGATTCGGCGTATCAGGGATCCGACAGTTTGTTGGTAGGTTTGTGAAGGTATATGTGGCTAGATGTCTATGCACACGTCTTTTAATTTGCGTAAATAACGGGCTGCTGATTTGCGTACGCAGTGATGACACCCGATAGCGACCCAGACAGATTCTATAGCATTTACATCAGTCTTGTCAGCGTATATTATTTTAACAAGTACGTCATTCCTTTTATATTTTACGCGTGTCGGGTATTACTCTACCCGCCAGAAGTAATCACAATGTACAAACAATTAGGGTACTCCATAGATCACATTAGGTTCATTTTTTTTTAAATTTGGAACCCCCGCCTTATCCCTTGATGACATTCGGAAAGATGTGACGTGACACTGTGGCCAGCGGTTCTAGGCGGTTCAGTCCTGAACCGCGCTTCTGCTACGGTCACAGGTTCGAATCCTGCCTCGGGCGTGGATGTGTGTGATGTCCTTAGGTTAGTTAGGTTTAAGTAGTTCTAGGGGACTGGTGACATCAGATGTTAAGTCCCATAGTGCTCAGAGCCATTTTTGAACCATTTTGAACTCCCCCCTTCCGCCCCCCCCCCCTCTCAAGTGAGTTTATTTCACAGTCAGAAATGAGTTTTTTGATTGAAAATTTTTAATAAAACATGTTTTATTTAGAAAGTGTATTAATCAGTTTTTAAGAAACATTAAAATTGTATTTTAAACATACCAACCCCGAGTAGTATTCGGTCGGACAGACAGACAGAGACAGACGGACAAAGAGGTCCACGGAAACAGTATTAATTGTTTTGGCGGATACGGAAAAAATACATTTTATTGATGTATTACATACATTAAATGTCACTAAACGTTTACTTACTTTGCAGATGGAAGACAACACTGTTTGTATCTTGCTTTGAACCGTATGATTACGTAGCTTGTGAATTTCTTGAAGTATTTGATCAACAAGAGAACTTTTGAAGGTGAGCTTCAGCGTTTCGACTTGACAGTATGCCGCTCAACATACGCATTGTAAAAGTTTTGAAACAAATTGATGATGAACGCAATAACATCGGCTTTATATGCGTTGCAAAATATCTGACTGACCCATTGACTGACACGCAGTGATTTCGACAGGGCGGCAGAGAACTTCCTGAGTGAAATCTGACACTTGCGCGGCACTTGTTTCAAATCGGGAAATCCAGAGCATGCACACCTGTAAAGCATTCTAGTTCAGAGAGACCCTAAAGATTGGTGTCTACTTCAGTATTGTCTATGATCAGGATTAATGTTGTAACACAAAATGTTATCTTACAATAATGTACATTCTCTGGAATAAAAGACTGGCTTGAGATTTTCATTGACACCCCCTCTTTAAATGAGATTTGATGAGATTTTGCCGGACCGCACCATTTTGAGCTCACGTAATTAATAGACGTCCTCTAATTAGCCCCCCCCCCACGAGACATCACGCTAATACCGCACAGAAAGTAGAGAATAGGGAGCAGTTAAAAGGGGAATAGGAGCAGAGCATCGCCTGCTGTACAACACTGTTAGCATACGTAAACACATCGTTGAAATGAACATAAGAAATCTCGGAAGGAAGCAGTTAAATTGACAAAAGATTTATCAGAATTTCACTGTATCCTAGAAATATCTTTTGCAGGACAGACAAGTACGTATTAAGAGTCGTCAATCGACACAACGCAGACTCATCAAGTAAAATTGGACATGTTGCAAACAAATTACCTTAGCCGTGGATGCTAAAATTCGGAAGACGTATCTTATGATGTTTATCCATATACTACCGGAAAATGATGATAATATAGGACAAGAATCTAACTGACTTCCTATCAGTTGATAAAGGACGTGTACATAATAACTGATCAAAAGTATCCACCCCTATGTAATGCGGAATTGAGCACTAGACGTCACAAAAGGTGGACCCGCCAGTATAACAAGAGGCAGGGAATAATGTGTTGTCAGTAGAGAAGCAGGCTGCATCAACCACCACAGCTCAGTGACTTTGGACATCGAATGTCACGTTCGCAGCTCGTGGTCTCGCGGTTGCGTTCTCGCTTCACGAGCACGGGGTCCCGGGTTCGATTCCCGGCGGGGTCAGGGATTTTTCACCTGCCTCGAGATGACTGGGTGATTGTGTGGTCCTCCTTATTTCATCATTCATGAAAGTGGCGAAATTGGACTGAGGAAAGGTTGGGAATTTGTACGGGCGTTGATAACAGCGCAGTTGAGTGCCCCACAACCCAAACATCATCATCACCATCGGATGTCACCTGCCTAAAAAGTCCATCAGGGGCATGTCATTCCTTCTAAAGCTGCACAGATCAATTGTTGATGAAGTGACTGTTAAGTGCATATGTGAAGGAACGACAACAGCTAAAACAAGATCAAGCGTACCTCATGTAGTGACCGAAAGGGACCGTCGACCATTGCGAGGGGTGGTTGTAAAAAATCGCATGAAATCAACGGAAGGAACCATTCGTGAGTTGCAAAGTTTTACCAGTAGCTCAGTTAGCACAATGACTGTGCGTAGGGCATTTAAAAGGACTAGGGTAAAATGATGGAGCAGCACCCCACTAGCCACACACACCTGTAGCCAATCCTAAGCGAGGTAGTGTAAAGAGCGGCAATGAAAACGAGTGATTTGGAGTGTCGAACCACACTATAGCCTATAGCAATCGATGGAAAAGTTTGGATTTGGCGAATGCCTGAAGAAGGTTACCTGCCATCATGTGTATAACCAAGAATGAAGTACGCAGGAGATGGGTGTTTGTCGTCGTTTGGTGTTTCGTTCCCTTATTGCTCTTGACATCACGCAAAATGCGGAAGGGTATGAGTGTCGTCGTAACTGCCGTCTGCTTCACGTCTGCTGTGCAGCGAGCTACCTTAATTTAAGTATTAACTGTATTTTTCTTACTTGTCACTTCTTCTTCCGTGTGTATTTGCTTTTAGGAAGCTTTAATTGTCGGGTGCTATTAATAATGTTCCATAGATTTCGTGTTTGTTTTGAATACAGTCAGAGAGAGTCCCTTTAGTCAACCATAGTGCCAGTAGTGCTAGTGTTTGTTTTCATACAGTCCAGAGACAGGTAGTGCTATTTTCGTTGTTTTCTGCAAGAAGTGGCTAGCTCCCACAGTTTAGTGACTAAACAGCCGCCTTTAGTGAATTAGCAGTCTAGTTAAAGGTTGATTAACTCTCTTCAGTAAATTGATTCCTTAGGATGGATAGGATGTGTGACTGCTGTGTACGGACGCAGGAGGAGCTGGCCACTGTTCGCGAACAGCTGAGCGTGTTGATGGCCGCGGTCAGCCGTCTTCAGGCTGCTGCCTCGGAGTGTAGCGGCAGTGGGGAGTCTGGTGCGTCGCAAGGTACACCCCAGGTGTTACATGCTTCACCCACTGTCCCTGCTGTCGAGACATCTTCGCGGGTACCGGGCGCGGTTGGGCCACCCTCTCCCCAAGGGGAGTCGCGGGTTCAGCGGCGTTCGCAGCGCACGAGGCGGAGGGTCAATGTGGAGGCTGGCCGTGTGGCATCGCCCGCTCTGCCTGTGAGGGGACATGTGGCTGCTCCTTCAGCAAGGTCCGAGCAAGCACACGGAGGGAGGGGTTTATTAGTAATTGGGAGCTCCAACGTTAGGCGGGTGATGGAGCCCCTTAGGGAAATAGCGGGAAGGTCGGGGAAGAAGGCCAGTGTTCACTCTGTCTGCTTGCCGGGGGGTCTCATCCGAGATGTGGAGGAGGCCCTACCGGTGGCGATAGAGAGCACTGGGTGCACCCGACTGCAAATTGTTGCTCATGTCGGCACCAATGACTCCTGCCGTCTGGGTTCAGAGGTCATCCTCAGTTCGTACAGGCGGTTGGCGGAATTGGTGAAGGCGGAAAGCCTCGCTCGCGGGGTGGAATCAGAGCTATCTATTTGTAGTATCGTTCCCAGAACCGATCGCGGTCCTCTGGTTTGGAGCCGAGTGGAAGGCTTAAACCAGAGGCTCAGACGATTCTGCGAAGATCTGGGGTGCAAATTTCTCCACCTCCGCTATCGGGTGGAGAAATGTAGGGTCCCCCTGAATAGGTCAGGAGTGCACTACACGCCGGAAGCGGCTACAAGGGTAGCGGAGTACGTGTGGAGTGCACATGGGGGTTTATTAGGTTAGAGAATCCCCTCCCTAGGCCCGACAAGACGCCTCCTGAGACGCGGAAAGGTAGGAGTAGGCAAAATGCAACAGGGAATAACAATATTAATGAGCTAATAGTAAACTGCAGGAGCGTCTATAGAAAGGTCCAGAACTGCTCTCATTAATAAACGGTCACAACGCCCATATAGTACTAGGGACAGAAAGTTGGCTGAAACCAGACGTAAACAGTAATGAAATCCTAAACTCAGATTGGAATGTATACCGTAGAGACAGGCTGAACAGTGAAGGGGGAGGCGTGTTTATAGCGATAAGAAGTGCAATAGTATCGAAGGAAATTGACGGAGATCCGAAATGTGAAATGATTTGGGTGAAGGTCACGGTTAAAGCAGGCTCAGACATGGTAATTGGATGTCTCTATAGGCCCCCTGGCTCAGCAGCTGTTGTGGCTGAGCACCTGAAGGATAATTTGGAAAATATTTCGAGTAGATTTCCCCACCATGTTATAGTTCTGGGTGAAGATTTTAATTTGACGGATATAGACTGGGAGACTCAAACGTTCATGACGGGTGGCAGGGACAAAGAATCCAGTGAAATTTTTTAAAGTGCTTTATCTGAAAACTACCTTGAGCAGTTAAACAGAGAACCGACTCGTGGCGATAACATATTAGACCTTCTGGTGACAAACAGACCAGAACTATTTGAAAACGTTTACGCAGAACAGGGAATCAGCGATCATAAAGCGGTTACGACATCGATGATTTCAGCCGTAAAAAGGAATATTAAAAAGGGTAGGAAGATTTTTCTGTTTAGAAAAAGTGACAAAAAGCAGATTTCAGAGTACCTGTTGGCTCAACACAAAAGTTTTGTCTCAAGTACAGAAAGTGTTGAGGATCAGTGGACAAAGTTCAAAACCGTCGTACATTATGCGTTAGATGAGTATGTGCCAAGCAAGATCGTAAGAGATGGAAAAGACCCACCGTGGTACAACAACCGAGTTAGAAAACTGCTGCGGAAGCAAAGGGAACTTCACAGCAAACATAAACATAGCCAAAGCCTTGCAGACAAACAAAAATTACGCGAAGCGAAATGTAGTGTGAGGAGGGCTATGCGAGAGGCGTTCAATGAATTCGAAAGTAAAGTTCTTTGTACTGACTTGGCAGAAAATCCTAAGAAATTTTGGTCTTATGTCAAAGCGGTAGGTGGATCAAAACAAAATGTCCAGACACTCTGAGACCAAAATGGTACTGAAACAGAGGATGACAGACTAAAGGCCGAAATACTAAATGTCTTTTACCAAAGTTGTTTCACAGAGGAAGATTGCACTGTAGTTCCTTCTCTAGATTGTCGCACAGATGACAAAATGGTAGATATCGAAATAGACGACAGAGGGATAGAGAAACAATTAAAATCGCTCAAAAGAGGAAAGGCCTCTGGACCTGATGGGATACCAGTTCAATTTTACACAGAGTACGCGAAGGAACTTGCCCCCCTTCTTGCAGCGGTGTACCGTAGGTCTCTAGAAGAGCGTAGCGTGCCAAAGGATTGGAAAAGGGCACAGGTCATCCCCGTTTTCAAGAAGGGACGTCGAACAGATGTGCAGAACTATAGACCTATATCTCTAACGTCGATCAGTTGTAGAATTTTGGAACACGTATTATGTTCGAGTATAATGACTTTTCTGGAGACTAGAAATCTACTCTGTAGGAATCAGCATGGGTTTCGAAAAAGACGGTCATGTGAAACCCAGCTCGCGCTATTCGTCGACGAGACTCAGAGGACCATAGACACGGGTTCACAGGTAGATGCCGTGTTTCTTGACTTCCGCAAGGCGTTCGATACAGTTCCCCACAGTCGTTTAATGAACAAAGTAAGAGCATATGGACTATCAGACCAATTGTGTGATTGGATTGAGGAGTTCCTAGATAACAGGACGCAGCATGTTATTCTCAATGGAGATAAGTCTTCCGAAGTAAGAGTGATTTCAGGTG
Organism: Schistocerca cancellata; assembly: GCF_023864275.1. Lineage (NCBI taxonomy): Eukaryota > Metazoa > Arthropoda > Insecta > Orthoptera > Acrididae > Schistocerca > Schistocerca cancellata. The sequence continues at coordinate 742,946,537 of NC_064626.1, forward strand.
TGCCGCAGGGGAGTGTCATAGGACCGTTGCTGTTCACGATATACATAAATGACCTGGTGGATGACATCGGAAGATCACTGAGGCTTTTTGCAGATGATGCTGTGGTGTATCGAGAGGTTGTAACAATGGAAAATTGTACTGAAATGCAGGAGGATCTGCAGCGAATTGACGCATGGTGCAGGGAATGGCAATTGAATCTCAATGTAGACAAGTGTAATGTGCTGCGAATACACAGAAAGATAGATCCTTTATCATTTAGCTACAGAATAGCAGGTCAGCAACCGGAAGCAGTTAATACCATAAATTATCTGAGAGTACGCATTAGGAATGATTTAAAATGGAATGATCATATAATGTTGATCGTCGGTAAAGCGGATGCCAGACTGAGATTCATTGGAAGAATCCTAAGGAAATGCAATCCGAAAACAAAGGAAGTAGGGTACAGTACGCTTGTTCGCCCACTGCTTGAATACTGCTCAGCAGTGTGGGATCCGTACCAGATAGGGTTGATACAAGACATAGAGAAGATCCAACGGAGAGCAGCGCGCTTCGTTACAGGATCATTTAGTAATCGCGAAAGCGTTACGGAGATGATAGATAAACTCCAGTGGAAGACTCTGCAGGAGAGACGCTCAGTGGCTCGGTACGGGCTTTTGTCAAAGTTTCGAGAACATACCTTCACCGAAGAGTCAAGCAGTATATTGCTCCCTCCTACGTATATCTCGCGAAGAGACCATGAGGATAAAATCAGAGAGATTAGAGCCCACACAGAGGCATACTGACAATCCTTCTTTCCACGAACAATACGAGACTGGAATAGAAGGGAGAACCGATAGAGGTACTGAAGGTACCCTCCGCCACACACCGTCAGGTGGCTTGCGGGGTATGGATGTAGATGATGTAGATGTAGATGTAGAACACATTTTACAGAATTATGTACTGCGTAAAGTAGAGGGACAGTTCGGAGACGATGGTTATATCAGCGTGACAATGCACCCTGACATAAAGCAGCATCTTTGAGGCAGTGGTGTGTGGACAGTGACATTCGTGAAGTGGACTGGCCTCCCTAGACCCTGACCTGAACTCAATGGATCACTTTTGCGATACGTTACGACGTCGATCGTGTGAAGAAAATGACTCAGTAGTATATCGAAATTGAACCATAACATGCTGTGTTTCCTAGTCCTGTCAGCAGTGGCGGATACAGATAAACCTCAAGGAGGGGCGCTAAAGATACGAGGGTGAGTCAAATGAAAACCTTAAATTTGTAATTGTTGTTGTGGTCTTCAGTCCTGAGACTGGTTTGATGCAGCTCTCCATGCTACTCTATCCTGTGCAAGCTTCTTCATCTCCCAATACGTACTGCAGCCTACATCCTTCTGAATCTGTATAGTGTATTCATCTCTTGGTCTCCCTCTACGATTTTTACCCTCCACGCTGCCCTCCAATACTAAACTGGTGATCCCTTGATGCCTCAGAACATGTCCTACCAACCGATCCCTTCTTCTAGTCAAGCTGTGCCACAAGCTCCTCTTCTCCCCAATCCTATACAATACCTCCTCATTAGTTATGTGGTCGACCCATCTAATCTTCAGCATTCTTCTGTAATTTTGTAGTAACAAATCGAAATTTCGCGCCGTTGTCCTGTAAGTTGGTAAGCGTCCTACAAACAGCGTGCAGAATGGCCTGTAGGTGGCAGCATAGTGCAGATGCACACATACCTTCGCAGTATCAGTATAAAGATGCCGCCCCACTTGCGACTAGCACCAGGGAAGAACAGCGTTCTGTTATTCGGTTTTTGCGTAGTGAAGGTGTGAAACCTAGTGAAATTCATCGACGAATGTTCAGTACGGTGATTCATGTTTGTCGCAGCAGCAAGTCTACGAATGGAGTAGGAAGTTCGTAAATGGTGTGACTTCAGTGGAAGATGCTCCTTGTCCAGGTCAGGCACAACGAGTTGTGACTCCACAGAACACTGCAGCAGTTGAAGCCACAGTGAAGGAAAACCGCCGAGTGACACTGAATGACATTGCAGCATGTTTACAGATTAGTCATGGGTCAGCACACCACATTGTGCATGATGTGCTCCAGTTTCACAAAGTGTCTGCAAGATGGGTGCCATGGCAGCTGACTCCTGAAATGAGAGAACGACGTGTTGATGCTTTTGAAGAAGTTCTTCGGTGCTTTGAGCGAGAAGGTGATGGCTTCCTTGCATGAATCGTTATTTGGGATGAAACCTGGGTTCACTTCCATCAACCGGAAACGAAGAGAGCGAGCAAGGAATGGCGCCATTCTTCATCACCAAAACCAAAAAAGTTTCGAACAGACCCAACAGCAGGGAAGGTTATGCTGACTCTCTTTTGAGACGAAAAAGGCGTTATTTTGGAGCATTACATGCCTAGAGGGACCACTGTCACCAGTGCATCATACACAGATCTCCTAAAAAATCATCTGCGGCCTGCAATCAAGTCAAAGCGGCGTGGATTGCTGTCAGCAGGTGTCCTTTTGCAACATGACAATGCAAGGCCCCACACTGGCCGTACTACAATTGCAACGATCAGAGACCTACATTTTGAGTGTCTTCCTCATCCACCATACTCACCAGACCTTGCCCCAAGTGATTTTCCCCACGAGTAGGGGGGGGGGGGGGTGCGTGTCCTCGCTCCCGCCATATGTATCCGCCACTGTCTGTCACGAACTGAACCGTATGTGAAGAATACGGTGGCCAAGATATATACTCTGCCTAATTTAGGGGGCGTATTTCGATTATTTAAAGTCAAAAGAACCCGTTTTACTTCCAAATGTAATGAAAGTAATTACGTCAGGGTTTGACAACAAACACCAAAAGAATAACACGAAATCTTCCATAAACAGATTCGTAAGTAATTAAGAAAATGGCTGTAATTTTGTTCAGTTATTACTGTAAGAGCCAAATAAGCTCACACTTGGCCAGGAGTACTTCGTGATATGACGTATTATTGACTATAAGCACAGTTTACGTAGTTGACAGTTGCCGGATTCAAACTTCGCACTTGTAGCGGACAAGCCGCCTAACTGTAATTGATCGGTGCTTGGAGTTTAATGGCGGACGCCGCAACATACAACAAAACACGTAAATTCACCTGACAAAAACACTGTTCATATTCATAAAAATAACATCCCCCCAAAAGAATACGTAAAATGCATGTAATAACAACTACAACATAGTAAATTAATAATACAGAGAAAGTAAATATTAACAACTGCTATTAAGGACGGACTCAACAACGTCGACACTGACTGGGAACACTTTACACAAATTGTATTTTATTTTTAAAGAAAGCAGATATTGACGAAAGTTTGTTGCAAATGAGAAAGATATTAAAACTGAAACTACATGAGGTGCTTTAAGTCTTTACATGGAGAGTGCTTGGGACTGCAGCTTATCTTCGCGGGGTCTGTGCATTGTGATGTCATTGGTGGTAGCTCGTCGGTGCTGACGTCGTTGGTGGTGGCTCGTCATTGCTAGTGGCGTAATTGAAGCATCTCCATAAATCGTGAAATTGCAACTTATACATCCTCTTGCTTAGTGAATGATTCACCTCGCAATAATACAGGGTGGTCAATTGATCGTGACCGGGCCAAATATCTCAAGAAATAAGCGTCAAACGAAAAAACTATAAAGAACGAAACTTGTCTAGCTTAAAGGGGGAAATCAGATGGCGCTATGGTTGGCCCGCTAGATCGCGCTGCCATGGGTCAAACGGATATCAACTGCGTTTTTTAAAATAGGAACCCCCATTTTTATTACATATTCGTGTAGTACGTAAAGCAATATGAACGTTTCAGTTGGACCACTTTTTTCGTTTGTTAGTCCCATAGTGCTCAGAGCCATTTGAACCATTTCTGAGGACGCATGCTGTTACAGCGTGATTACCTGTAAATACCACATTAATGCAATAAATGCTCAAAATGATGTCCGTCAACATCACTGCATTTGGCGATACGTGTAACGACATTCCTGTCAACAGCGAGTAGTTCGCCTTCCGTAATGTTCGCACATGCATTGACAATGCGCTGACGCATGTTGTCAGGCGTTGTCGGTGGTTCACGACAGGAAATATCCTTCAACTTTCCCCACAGAAAGAAATCCTGGGACGTCAGATCCGGTGAACGTGCGGGCCACATCGATCAAACCACCTGTCATGAAATATGCTATTCAATAACGCTTCAACCGCACGCGAGCTATGTGCCGGACATCCATCATGTTGGAAGTACATCGCCATTCTGTCATGCAGTGAAACACCTTGTAGTAACATCGGTAGAACATTACGTAGGAAATCAGCATACATTGCACCATTTAGATTGCCATCGATAAAGTGGGGGTCAATTATCCTTCCTCCCATAATGCCGCACGATGTATTAACCCGCCAAGGTCGCTGATGTTCCACTTGTCGCAGCCATCGTGGATTTTCCGTTGCCCAATAGTGCATATTATACCGGATTACGTTACCGCTGTTTGTGAATGACGCTTCGTCGCTAAATAGAACGCGTGCAAAAAATGTGTCATCGTCCCGTAATATCTCTTGTGGCCAGTGGCAGAACTGTACACGATGTTCAAAGTCGTCGCTATGCAATTCCTGGTGCATAGAAATATGGTACGGGTGCAATCGATGGTGATGTAGCATTCTCAGCACCGATGTTTTTGAGATTCCCGATTCTCGCGCAATTTGTCTGCTACTGATGTGCGGATTAGCCGCGACAGCAGCTAAAACACTTACTTGGGCATCATCATTTGTTGCAGGGCGTGGTTGACGTTTCACATGTGGCTGAACACTTCCTGTTTCCTTAAATAACGTAACTATCCGGGGAACGGTCCGGACACTTGGATGATGTCGTCCAGGATACCGAGCAGCATACATAGCACACGCCCGTTGTGCATTTTGATCACAATAGCCATACATCAACACGATATCGACCTTTTCCGCAATTGGTAAACTGCCAATTTTAATACGAAACAAATACCGTCCGTACTGGCGGAATGTTACGTGATACCACGTACTTATACGTTTGTGACTATTACAGCACCATCTGTCACAAAGCGAAAAAAGTGGTCCAACTAAAACATTCATGTTTCTTTACGTACTACACGAACAGGTAATAAAAATGGGGGTTCCCACTTAAAAAACGCTGTTGATAACCGTTTGACCTATGACGGCGCCATCTACCGGGCCAACCATAGCGCCATCTGGTTTCCCTCTTCAAGCTAGACGAGATTATTTCTTTGTAGTTTTTTCGTTTGATGCTTATTTCGTGAGATATTTAGCTCGGTCACTATCAATGGACTACCCTGTATATTCCTCTGGTGTATTCTTCTTGTCACAGGCTGATCTGGCGTAATTGTTGTTGTGTAGATCCCGTTCTGTATGTGCGCAACTACAATCTTCCTTGCTCACACCTCTTTAACGTCCTGTACACAGTTTAAAGCAGCACACAATGGATTTTTATTCGCCGTTCGCGAAGTTACTGTCTGGCCTCTTCTAGCAATCACGATCGCGAATTCACAGTTTTGTCGAAAACAGTACCCTCGTCATAAACAGTTTAAGTCTCCTTGACGGTAAATTATATTTTAACGCGAGAGGCTGCTCATTAATTTGCGCACAAGGTAATAAATTCAAAGCACATTAGTTCATGCAACTCATACATCAGTTACATGCAAAATAGTTCGAATCTAACCAAGTCTGTCACAGTCCATTCGCGTAACCATTGTCACTGCTGTTTATAGCAGTCAATGAAACCTACGGTATTCATAGTCTAATATTTTGTTTCATAACGTCCATGTCGAAATTTAGTTGTTACTGTGACCAAAAAATGAGAACGCTGTAACAAATTTTTGTATATTTCTGTCTAGCACGATTACGCAACACGCGCGCGGAAGCCACGATGTCTAGGCGCTCAGTCCGGAGCCGCGCGACTGCTACGGTCGCAGGTTCGAATCCTGCCTCGGGCATGGATGTGTGTGATGTCCTTAGGTTATTTAGGTTTAAGTAGTTCTAAGTTCTAGGGGACTGATGACCTCAGATGTTAAGTCCCATAGTGCTCAGAGCCATTTGAACCATTTTTGGAGCCACGATGCTGCACACCCACTCATCATCCCTGTTTGGCTGGCTACTATTGACATAGTTCTCGCTTCATATTACGTTTAGATCCGCGTAGCGTATTTGACAAAAGCATTGTATAGGAGATCAAACATGCACTGACACTTTTGCATATTCAATTCAAAGAGATTGATAAAGCTAAAAACAGTGACATTTTGTACTGTACAACAAAACAACAAATATTCTAAACCGACAAAGATATGTGCGCCGAGTAAATGATCATCATCATCATCATCATCATCATCGTCATCATCATTTAAGACTGATTATGCCTTTCAGCGTTCAGTCTGGAGCATAGCCCCCCTTATAAAATTCCTCCATGATCCCCTATTCAGTGCTAACATTGGTGCCTCTTCTGATGTTAAACCTATTACTTCAAAATCATTCTTAACCGAATCCAGGTACATTCTCCTCGGTCTGCCCCGACTCCTACTACCCTCTACTGCTGAATCCATGAGTCTCTTGGGTAACCTTGCTTCTCCCATGCGTGTAACATGACCCCACTATCTAAGCCTGTTCGCCCTGACTGCTACATCTATAGAGTTCATTCCCAGTTTTTCTTTGACTTCCTCATTGTGGACACCCTCCTGCCATTGTTTCCATCTACTAGTACCTGCAATCATCCTAGCTACTTTCATATCCGTAACCTCAACCTTGTTGATAAGGTAACCTGAATCCACCCAGCTTTCGCTCCCATACAACAAAGTTGGTCGAAAGATTGAACGGTGCACAGATAACTTAGTCTTGGTACTGACTTCCTTCTTGCAGAAGAGAGTAGATCGTAGCTGAGCGCTCATTGCATTAGCTTTGCTACACCTCGCTTCCAGTTCTTTCACTATGTTGCCATCCTGTGAGAATATGCATCCTAAGTACTTGAAACCGTCCACCTGTTCTAACTTTGTTCCTCCTATTTGGCACTCAGTCCGTTTATATTTCTTTCCCACTGACATTACTTTCGTTTTGGAGATGCTAATCTTCATACCATAGTCCTTACATTTCTGATCTAGCTCTGAAATATTACTTTGCAAACTTTCAATCGAATCTGCCATCACAACTAAGTCATCCGCATATGCAAGACTGCTTATTTTGTGTTCACATACCTTAATCTCACCCAGCCAGTCTATTGTTTTCAACATATGATCCATAAATAATATGAACAACAGAGGAGACAGGTTGCAGTCTTTTCTTACCCCTGAAACTACTCTGAACCATGAACTCAATTTACTGTCAACTCTAACTGCTGCCTGACTATCCATGTAAAGACCTTTAATTGCTTGCAAAAGTTTGCCTCCTATTCCATAATCTCGTAGAACAAACAATAACTTCCTCCTAGAAACCCGGTCATATGCCTTTTCTAGATCTATGAAGCATAGATACAATTCCCTGTTCCACTCATAACACTTCTCCATATTTTGCCGTAAGCTAAAGATCCGGTCCTGACAACCTCTTAGACGCCTAAACCCACACTGATTTTCATCCAATTGGTCCTCAACTAATACTCGCACTTTCCTTTCAACAATACCTGAGAAGATTTTACCCACAACGCTGATTAAAGAGATACCTCTGTAGTTGTTACAATCTTTTTTGTTTCCATGTTTAAAGATTGGTGTGATTACTGCTTTTGTCCAGTCTGATGGAAACTGTCCCGATTCCCAGGCCAATTCAGTTATCCTGTGTAGCCATTTAAGACCTGACATTCCACTGTATTTGATGAGTTCCGACTTAATTTCATCCACCCCAGCTGCTTTATTGCACTGCAATCTATTGACCATTTTCTCCACTTCCTCAAATGTGATCCTATTTCCATCATCATTCCTATCCCATTCTACCTCGAAATCTGAAACATTACTGATCGTATTTTCACCTACATTGAGCAACTCTTCAAAATATTCCCTCCATCTGCCCAAAGCATCCACAGGATTCACCAGCAGTTTTTCTGACCTGTCCAAAATACTTGTCATTTCCTTCTTACCTCCCTTTCGAAGACTGCATATTACACTCCAGAATGGTTTTCCAGCAGCTTGACCCATAGTCTCCAACCTATTTCGAAAGTCTTCCCAAGATTTCTTCTTGGATGCTGCAATTATCTGTTTGGCTTTGTTTCTTTCTTCAACATAACTTTCTCTGTCTACCTGAGTTCTAGTATGTAGCCATTTTTGATACGCCTTCTTTTTCCTTTTAGAGGCTGCCTTGACTGTGTCATTCCACCAAGCTGTTTGCTTCATCCTACTTTTACACACTACTGTTCCAAGACATTCTTTAGCCACTTCTAGTACTGCGTCCCTGTACTTTGTCCATTCCTTTTCCAGTAACTGTAATTAACTACATTCAACTAACTGGTACCTTTCTGAGATCGCTGTTATGTACTTGCGCCTGATTTCCTTATCCTGAAGTTTCTCCACCCTTATCCTTCTACATATGGACCTGACCTGCACTTCCGGCCTCACAATCCCAATTTCACTTCAGATTAAATAATGATCAGTGTCATCAAAGAATCCCCTGAATACACGTGTGTCCCTCACAGCCTTCCTGAATTCCTAATCTGTTATTATATAGTCAATGACAGATCTGGTTCCTCTGCCTTCCCAAGTATTATGTTTAAAAAAGGCGTTTGTGATTACTAAGCCCATACTGGCACAGAAATCCAAGAGTTGTTTCCCGTTCCTGTTGGCCTCCATATCCTCTCCAAATTTACCCATAACCTTTTCATACCCTTCTGTTCGATTTCCAATCCTGGCGTTAAAATCACCCATGAGCAGAACACTGTCCTTGTCCTTTAACAACTACATCACTGAGTACCTCATAAAAACTATCCATCTTATCTTGATCTGTCCCTTCACAATGCGAATATACTGACACAATCCTAATTTTCTTGCTAGACACTGTCAAATCTATCCACATCAGTCGTTCGTTTACATACCTTATTGCAACTACGCTGGGTTCCATTTCTTTCCTGATGTAAAGCCTTACACCCCATTGTGCTATTCCTGCTTTGACTCCTGACAGGTAGACCTTGTATTCTCTCACTTCCTCTTCTTTCTCACCCCTTACCCGAATGTCACTAACAGCTAAAACGTCCAGCCCCATCTTACTTGCAGCCTCTGCCAGCTCTACCTTCTTCCCAGAGTAGCCCCCATTGATATTAATAGGTCCCCATCTCATTACCATTTGTTTGCCAAGTCGTATCTTAGGAGTCCCTGGTTTGTCAGTTAGAGGTGGGACTCCGTCACCTCCAAAGGTCCGAGGCATTTTGCTCTGATTGTTGCCAGCATCATATTTAAAGTACCAGGGAAGCAGGTTGCTAGCCTTACTTGCCCCGAGTCCCATTGGGTTTTACCCCTAACGGCTGAGGGACTAACCGGTGGATTTGGTAGTCTTTGCCGTATGAGCACAAAGGTGACTACGACTCAGAATATGTCCGAGATGCCCAGCCTTATTCCAAAGTAACTGGTATCCCGACTGTCGGGACCACTTACTTGGCCACTCATACGTTGCCCGTGGTTCATGAACTAGGACATGACTACAGGAACCCACACCGTGAACCACGCCGAGTAAATGAAGCAGAAGAAAAGAAAAAAGAAAAGAAAAAGTAATTAGCCATATCTTCAGAACCGCCCCAGGACCCAGCGTCCAAAATCACTACCTTCTCCGGTTTCGGCTCTTGAGAGGAATGAGTTGCCATTCCTCCACAGAAATTCAAGCACCGCATTGAATGTGTCCCCAGCAGAGTTCAAGCCATCGTAAAGACAAAGTATGGACACTCTCCATAATACTACTAATATGTCATAAGGGTATCATAAGGATATTTTTGATCCGTCATTGCAACTGCAAAAATCCGTGATATTTTGACCAGACGCATTTCGCTTTATTGAGTAAAGAATCATCAGTCGTCTGTAACTAAGTTTATTTACATTTTGCCTCGCTTTTTAGATCGAAAAACAGTTCGTTAAGAATAGGTTGATTTGTACATACGGTGATTTTTTGGCTGCTTTCTCGCTTACATTGGGAAATCCCGTCTGCTGGCACATCGTTGTTTTTCTGTGTTAGACACTGATAATTTTTATCTACTTTTCAGATGTTCTGCAGCAACATGCATTTCTCACAGCACAATTTTATGTCCACGACTGTATTCTGTTTGTTTTCGTACTTCAAGTATTTGTTCAAAAAATGTTCAAATGTGTGTGAAATCTTATGGGACTTAACTGCTAAGGTTATCAGTCCCTAAGCTAACACACTACTTAACAAAAATAAATTACCCTAAGGACAAACACACACACCCATGCCCGAGGAAGGACTCGAACCTCCGCCGGGACCAACCGCACAGTCCATGACTGCAGCGCCTAAGACCGCGCGGCTAATCCCGCGCGGCTCAAGTATGAGTTGATGTTTGTGTTTTGTAATGCCAACATAACCTTTTCACTACTTTGTCTTTCACCTATAATCATTCTTTTTTAAAAATAGGTGTCGAGATCCTTTTGATCAGATAGTGTATAGTATGGGCAAGGATGCCGATGAATTGAGCGGATACCGCGCCACGCATGGACACAAGCTTCAAAACCATTCGCTAAATCAAAGTTCCGGTTTTAATCGGAAAGCAAAAAAATGAAAGACATATGCGTGAAAGCGATATCGCGAATGAACATGCAAAATGAGTGCAGCAGACCGTAGCGGCAATACTTTTCGTAACCGAGAAAAATGTACCGACCTTACCAGCAACTGTCACAACCTGAATGCGGGACAACTAAAGAACTATTAGCACAGAATGCAGAGTTTTAGTTTCCGTGAAAGCGTCTGATTCACTAAATGTGCGCAAACAGCACGGTGCGAGAAATGTCTCTCGCTTGGCTACCTGCTAGTCCAAAGAGAGGCGTAAGGTCCTTCTGTCAGCAGAGTTTTTGGTCGTTCAAAGATTTTGGTTACCGAGTGCAGTATCAATGTGTACTTGCTTTTAGGAAGCTTTAATTTTCGAGTGCTCTTAATAGTGTTCCATAGATTTCGTGTTTGTTTTGAATACAGTCAGAGAGAGTCCCTTTAGTCAGCCATAGTGCCAGTAGTGTCAGTGTCGTCGTAACTGCCGCCTGCTTCAAGTCTGCTGTGCAGCGAGCTACCTTAATTTAAGTATTAACTGTATTTTTCTTACTTGTCACTTCTTCTTCCGTGTGTATTTGCTTTTAGGAAGCTTTATTTTTCGAGTGCTCTTAAGTGTTCCATAGATTTCGTGTTTGTTTTGAATACAGTAAGAGACAGTCCCTGTAGTCAACCATAGTGCCAGTAGTGCTAGAGTTTGTTTTCAATACAGTCCAGAGACAGGTAGTGCTATTTTCATTGTTTTCTACAAGAAGGGACTAGCAACCACAGTTTAGTGAATAAGCAGCCGCCTTTAGTGAATTAGCAGTCTAGTTAAAGGTTGATTAACTCCCTTCAGTAAATTGTTTCCTTAGGATGGATAGGATGTGTGACTGCTGTGTACGGACGCAGGAGGAGCTGGCCACTGTTCGCGAACAGCTGAGCGTGTTGATGGCCGCGGTCAGCCGTCTTCAGGCTGCTGCCTCGGAGTGTAGCGGCAGTGGGGAGTCTGGTGCGTCGCAAGGTACACCCCAGGTGTTACATGCTTCACCCACTGTCCCTGCTGTCGAGACATATTCGCGGGTACCGGGCGCGGTTGGGCCACCCTCTCCCCAAGGGGAGTGGCGGGTTCAGCGGCGTTCGCGGCGCACGAGGCGGAAGGTCAATGTGAAGGCTGGCCGTGTGGCATCGCCCGCTCTGCCTGTGAGGGGACATGTGGCTGCTCCTTCAGCAAGGTCCAAGCAGGCACACGGGGGGAGGGGTTTATTAGTTATTGGGAGCTCCAACGTTAGGCGGGTGATGGAGCCCCTTAGGGAAATAGCGAGAAGGTCGGGGAAGAAGGCCAGTGTTCACTCTGTCTGCTTGCCGGGGGGTCTCATCCGAGATGTGGAGGAGGCCCTACCAGCGGCGATAGAGAGCACTGGGTGCACCCGACTGCAAATTGTTGCTCATGTCGGCACCAATGACTCCTGCCGTCTGGGTTCAGAGGTCATCCTCAGTTCGTACAGGCGGTTGGCGGAATTGGTGAAGGCGGAAAGCCTCGCTCGCGGGGTGGAATCAGAGCTAACTATTTGTAGTATCGTTCCCAGAACCGATCGCGGTCCTCTGGTTTGGAGCCGAGTGGAAGGCTTAAACCAGAGGCTCAGACGATTCTGCGGAGATCTGGGGTGCAAATTTCTCGACCTCCGCTATCGGGTGGAGAAATGTAGGGTCCCCCTGAATAGGTCAGGCGTGCACTACACGCCGGAAGCGGCTACAAGGGTAGCGGAGTACGTGTGGAGTGCACATGGGGGTTTTTTAGGTTAGAGAATCCCCTCCCTAGGCCCGACAAGACGCCTCCTGAGACGCGGCAAGATAGGAGTAGGCAAAATGCAACAGGGAATAACAATATTAATGTGCTAATAGTAAACTGCAGGAGCGTCTATAGAAAGGTCCCAGAACTGCTCTCATTAATAAACGATCACAACGCCCATATAGTACTAGGGACAGAAAGTTGGCTGAAACCAGACGTAAACAGTAACGAAATCCTAAACTCAGATTGGAATGTATACCGCAGAGACAGGCTGAACAGTGAAGGGGGAGGCGTGTTTATAGCGATAAGAAGATTTCCCCACCATGTTATAGTTCTGGGTGGAGATTTTAATTTGCCGGATATAGACTGGGAGACTCAGACGTTCATAACGGGTGGCAGGGACAAAGAATCCAGTGAAATTTTTTTAAGTGCTTTATCGGAAAACTACCTTGAGCAGTTAAACAGAGAACCGACTCGTGGCGATAACATATTAGACCTTCTGGTGACAAACAGACCCGAACTATTTGAAAAAGTTAACGCAGAACAGGGAATCAGTGATCATAAAGCGGTTACGGCATCGATGATTTCAGCCGTAAATAGGAATATTAAAAAGGGTAGGAAGATTTTTCTGTTTAGAAAAAGTGACAAAAAGCAGATTTCAGAGTACCTGTTGGCTCAACACAAAAGTTTTGTCTCAAGTACTGATAGTGTTGAGGATCAGTGGACAAAGTTCAAAACCATCGTACAATATGCGTTAGATGAGTATGTGCCAAGCAAGATCGTAAGAGATGGAAAAGAGCCACCGTGGTTCAACAACCGAGTTAGAAAACTGCTGCGGAAGCAAAGGGAACTTCACAGCAAACATAAACATAGCCAAAGCCTTGCAGACAAACAAAAATTACGCGAAGCGAAATGTAGTGTGAAGAGAGCTATGCGAGAGGCGTTCAATGAATTCGAAAGTAAAGTTCTATGTACTGACTTGGCAGAAAATCCTAAGAAATTTTGGTCTTATGTCAAAGCGGTAGGTGGATCAAAACAAAATGTCCAGACACTCTGTGACCAAAATGGTACTGAAACAGAGGATGACAGACTAAAGGCCGAGATACTAAATGTCTTTTTCCAAAGTTGTTTCACAGAGGAAGATTGCACTGTAGTTCCTTCTCTAGATTGTCGCACAGATGACAAAATGGTAGATATCGAAATAGACGACAGAGGGATAGAGAAGCAATTAAAATCGCTCAAAAGAGGAAAGGCCTCTGGACCTGATGGGATACCAGTTCAATTTTACACAGAGTACGCGAAGGAACTTGCCCCCCTTCTTGCAGCGGTGTACCGTAGGTCTCTAGAAGAGCGTAGCGTTCCAAAGGATTGGAAAAGGGCACAGGTCATCCCCGTTTTCAAGAAGGGACGTCGAACAGATGTGCAGAACTATAGACCTATATCTCTAACGTCGATCAGTTGTAGAATTTTGGAACACGTATTGTGTTCGAGTATAATGACTTTTCTGGAGACTAGAAATCTACTCAGTAGGAATCAGCATGGGTTTCGAAAAAGACGGTCATGTGAAACCCAGCTCGCGCTATTCGTCCACGAGACTCAGAGGGCCATAGACACGGGTTCACAGGTAGATGCCGTGTTTCTTGACTTCCGCAAGGCGTTCGATACAGTTCCCCACAGTCGTTTATTGAACAAAGTAAGAGCATATGGACTATCAGACCAATTGTGTGATTGGATTGAGGAGTTCCTAGATAACAGGACGCAGCATGTTATTCTCAATGGAGAGAAGTCTTCCGAAGTAAGAGTAATTTCAGGTGTGCCGCAGGGGAGTGTCATAGGACCGTTGCTGTTCACAATATACATAAATGACCTGGTGGATGACATCGGAAGTTCACTGAGGCTTTTTGCAGATGATGCTGTGGTGTATCGAGTGGTTGTAACAATGGAAAATTGTACTGAAATGCAGGAGGATCTGCAGCGAATTGACGCATGGTGCAGGGAATGGCAATTGAATCTCAATGTAGACAAGTGTAATGTGCTGCGGATACACAGAAAGATAGATCCTTTATCATTTAGCTACAAAATAGCAGGTCAGCAACTGGAAGCAGTTAATACCATAAATTATCTGGGAGTACGCATTAGGAGTGATTTAAAATGGAATGATTATATAATGTTGATTGTCGGTAAAGCAGATGCCAGACTGAGATTCATTGGAAGAATCCTAAGGAAATGCAATCCGAAAACAAAGGAAGTAGGTTACAGTACGCTTGTTCGCCCACTGCTTGAATACTGCTCAGCAGTGTGGGATCCGTACCAGATAGGGTTGATACAAGACATAGAGAAGATCCAACGGAGAGCAGCGCGCTTCGTTACAGGATCATTTAGTAATCGCGAAAGCGTTACGGAGATGATAGATAAACTCCAGTGGAAGACTCTGCAGGAGAGACGCTCAGTAGCTCGGTACGGGCTTTTGTCAAAGTTTCGAGAACATACCTTCACCGAAGAGTCAAGCAGTATATTGCTCCCTCCTACGTATATCTCGCGAAGAGACCATGAGGATAAAATCAGAGAGATTAGAGCCCACACAGAGGCATACCGACAATCCTTCTTTCCACGAACAATACGAGACTGGAATAGAAGGGAGAACCGATAGAGGTACTGAAGGTACCCTCCGCCACACACCGTCAGGTGGCTTGCGGAGTATGGATGTAGATGTAGATGTAGATGTAACTGCAGTTGAAATAGTAGACGGGTTCGATTCCCGGCGGGGTCAGGGATTTTCTCTGCCTCGTGATGGCTGGGTGTTGTGTGCTGTCCTTAGGTTAGTTAGGTTTAATTAGTTCTAAGTTCTAGGGGACTGATGACCATAGCTGTTAAGTACCATAGTGCTCAGAGCCATTTGCACCATTTTCTTTGACATAGTAGAGTCACCTTAATACTGAAATGACGGTAAAAGGAGACATGTTTCAACACATTAGTCCATGCAGTCCATCTCATTTTCAAAATTCTTCTGTAGCACCACTTCTCAAAAGCTTAGATTCTGTTCCTTTTTGGTTTTGGCTCAGTCCATGATTTACTACCATAAAATTCTGTGCTCCAATTGTAAATTATCAGACTTTTCTTCCTCAAATTAAGACTTGTGTCTGATACTAGCAGACTTCTCTCGGCCAGGACGGCTGCTTTTGCTTGTGGTAGTCTACTTTTAATGCCCTCCTTGTTTCGTCTGTCATGACTTATTTTGAAACTTCCTTTCAGTGCCGGACCGAGACTCGGGTTCGGGACAGCGCTGAGCAGCGCTCCACACGTATTTGTTTACTCGCTGCGCGGGGTACTGCGTTCGTTGTTGTGATTTAGAGCTATCACGAGATATGGCGTTCTCTTACCGCAAGGCGACGGTGAAACTCACGTTCGACGATTCCTACGCGCAACAAAAGACTTCTGAAATCGAACGGTTTTTGAGAGACGACATGAATGTCGATCCGTAAGAGCTGCTAGGCATATACATCTGTCTATCATTTCCAGTAGTCTATCTCAAGATGAAGAACGAAGAGCCATGTGACACCCCAGTCAGACGTTCCAACGGCTACCGCTTTCGCCACGCTGACGGTAATGTCAGCACGGTAGCCGTGGGCAACGCGGGTATGGGAGTGCGCATATTCGAAGTGCCGATCGAAGTGCCGGCCGCGCTCGTCACTGACCCGTTGCGGCCATATGGAACGGTCCTCAGCTACACGGAAGAGAAGTGAAACACCTTTGAAACCTATCGCGTTCTCAATGGCGTCCGACAGGTACGCATCTAACTCCGCAAACACTTGAAGTCGTACTTCTTCATCGGAGGTTGCCGAGCAATCATTACTTATGACGGACAACCGCGGACGTGTGCCGGCTGTGGACAGGAAGGTCACGTCCGATCCAACTGCCTCTAGCGCCGCCTTGTCCAGGTACCTCGTGCGGAACCAGTAAGACAGCTGTGCCGACCGCATTACCGCTTACGTACGTGGAAGCGGTGCGGCAGGTGTGCACAGATGCCGCACCCATGCCGGACGCGGTGGTCTAGCGGTTCTAGGCGCGCAATCCGGAACCGCGCGGCTGCTACGGTCGCAGGTACGAATCCTGCCTCGGGCATGGATGTGTGTGATGTCCTTAGGTTAGTTAGGTTTAAGTAGTTCTAAGTTCTAGGGGACTGATGACCACAGATATTAAGTCCCATAGTGCTCAGAGCCATTTGAACCATTTGCCGCACCCATGCTGCAGTCCGACGCGATCTCGAGCTCAGCCGCCGACAACGCCGTGACGGCGGCGCTGCACGACGAGACGTCCTTAAAGGACACAACGCCCGCTACCATCACCACAACCACCACCTCCACCAACGCCGTCGTTCCAGAGGCGCCAGTTCCGTACACCGGCCTCATGGCCGAGGGTGTTGACCCCCAGCTCTTCGACGGGAGCGGATACACGGACGCGGAAACAACAGTCGCCAAGAAACGCCGCCTCTTGACGGAAGACGACCAACAGGATGGAGACAGGGAGCAAGCTGCCGACGCCTTCTCTGACGAGTCGTTGCCAACGGACTCTACCAGTACCGCCCCAAGGCAGGCATCCGACACCATGGACAGTATGGTGGCCTCACCCACCCCAGACGTTCCCATGACTGAAGCCCCTGAGGACAAAGACTATGTGATGGAGCCCGAAGCCCACGACGACGCACCGTCACCGACCCCTGGACTGCTCAAATGGAGGCAGAAGACGCACTTCTTCGCGACACGGGACCGGCGCCCCTCATGGGAAGAGCCTAACACCCACAGAAGGTCCGCGTTAAAGATACCTGCCACAAGGATGGGTAACCAAGCGGTCCCATTATCACCGAGAGGCCACCATTTGCATCTACACACTCCGCATTATCATGTCCCAGCCCACTAGTGTGGGCACAGTCAACGTTAACGGCATACGCTCTGTCATCAAAACACGCATGTTCCATGATATGCTCCGGGCGGCAGACCCTCCTTCAAGAAGTCCATCCAGAGCTGCAATTGAATATTTATGGATACACAGCCTACAGCATCCCATCAAGCGACGGTGCCGGCGAAACCGCCATTCTATTATGCAACGGCATCAAGGCATCGGAGGTCACGTATCTGCCATCTGCACGAGATTTTGCTGTCACGTGGGAGCAGTCATCATTGTCAGTGTTTACGCGCCCTCAGGGTCATTTCGTCGCAGTGAGAGGGTCGCCTTTTATTCCGACGAATTTGCTCCACTCCTGAATGGGAATACGGAACACTGAAACATAGACGGCGATTTTAATAGCCTCTTGGATCCAGCAGACCAAACACCGCACTACTCTACACACACGGCACTACGGACACGCGTGCGAGATCTGGCGCTACACGACTCGTGGTGTCTCCTTCACGGGGACCGCTGTGGCTACACACATTTCACCGACCACTCTGCCAGCTGCCTATCCCGAGGACTCCGCGCCGTGACAAGGGATGCGGAACTGTAGCCGACAGCCTTCACCGACCATTTGGCATACTTCTGCTCGGCCACACTCCCCCGACAGCTCACATAGCGCAGCCGTGGTCGTTGGACGCTGAACGTTTCCTACCTGTTCGAGGACGCATGTCGGCGGGACATCGTTGCCACGCGGGACCGCTGCTTCCAGAGAGTGCCTGCACATCCTTCCACCTTACACTGGTGGATCTACCGCTCCAAGCCTGCCCTCCGACGGACGCTCATGGGATATGGCCGTGACACAGCGTGCTAGCGTCGGGCGACGTCGGAAATTCATTACACTGCGCTGAGGGAACTAATGGCACAGCCGCCATCACGAGGACGGCAGACAGCGGTTAATCGTCTCATAGCTCGCCTACTCCGTCTCACGGCGGAACAGCATTACGGAGCCGGAGTCGGGCGAGGGTGCAGGATACCATCCCCACCGAAGTCAGAGAAAGACACCACCCCAAGCGCCACCTTATAACATCAGGCAGTAGCAGGAGGACCCGTCGACTCGCAGTGTGCTATCGCTGCGGCATTCGTTCAGCGTTACAGGACATTTTATGCCAAAGACCCACAGACTGTTGCCAGTACGGAGACATTCTGACCCCAAAGTAGTGGCCCAGGACGACGCCCTGCTGTCTGCCATAACTGCTGAAGACTTAACAGCTGCCTTGGCACGCGGCATCCCTAACAAGTCACTGGGTCCAGACGGCTTACCGAACGAATTCTACCACGCCTTCTATCCTATGATAGGCGCACAGTGGATTCAGATGTTTCAAGACTTCCTCCGCGATGATTTTACCGCCCTCACGGATTTCCTCGAAGGCATCATGACACCAGTTACCAAACCAAGAGGTTCTCACCATTGTCACGACTATCGTCCTATTTCGCTCCTGAACGCCGATTATAAACTTTCCACCCGTATCCTCCGCACACGTCTTCAGATCACCGTCGGACACATGATCCACCCTGACCAGACATGTCTAGGCGGTGACAACAAGATCCACAGGGTACTTGGCGCCTACCGCGACGTCGCGGCGCTGGCGGTGGCCTGCCGCCTCCGAGGCGCCCATGTCGTCATCGACTCTGACCACGCCTTTGATCGTCTCGACCACGGTTTCCTTCTCGCCATGCTCGAACTCATGGGCCTTTCGCAGGCGTCAGCAAGTGTGATATTAAGCTTAATTCATGGGGCACGCTCCCGGATTATGGTCAGCGGTCACCAGACTGATCACTCTTGGACGGTCGGTGGGCCAGGAATGCCCTTTATCAGGAATCTTATTCGCCGCGGCCCTTCAACGTCCTGCACAGCCTTCGCCAACGACTGGAAGGCATCTGTATTCGAGACTTGACCTTCCGATGTACTGCCTACGCTGACGACGTGGTGCTCTAGGTGCGCTCAGGCGATGAAATCCAAGCGACGCTTCAGTGGTTGTGTCGCTACGGTGCGGCATCAGGCAGTGTCGTCAACATGCGCAAGACGACGTACATGGATGTCGAGAGAGGCCTTCTCCACCCGACAGCAATCCCCTTCCAAAAGGTTCCCTCACCGAACACAATGGGGTGCAGTTCTCTGGTGCAGTTCGCCGAACTGAGACAGCCTCATATCGCCAGTTACTACAAAGGACACGGGCGCTGCTCTGTGATAGCAGATTCCGCAGTATGGATATGATTCTCCGAACGCGTTACGTCAACATTTACTTAGCGTCCAAATTTTAATTATTTTGCGCACATCCTTCCCCTAACAATCACCATGGCTCACAGTTTCCAGGCGGCGGACGGACAAATTATGAGTGCAGGTCACATATTCAAAGTTCGCTACACTAACGAGGCCTTCACTGACAGGGGGCCTGGGGTTGACTCACGTCCACAGCCGCTCGGGCGTTATACCTACGGACGATACGGCTCGCATGGACTGCGGCCAACACCAGCTTCACGGGGACGCTGCTACAGATCGTCGCTCCGCGAAATCTTCGTCCACCGGTCGCCGTGGTGCACATAGCTCCGTTTCTTGCCACATCCGAGATTTCCTGGTCTAACTGAGCTACCTGACCGAGTATCTACCGGCGACGAGGGCGACGAGCACGAGAGATAACTACCGCATCAATAAGGCACGACAACCCCGTAACAACATCGAGCAACACCCAAACATCCGCTGGACCAGGGTGTAGTGAGCCGTCCACACCCCATACCTGCCCACGTACGCTCGTTCGCTGTGGTATGTGGTGGTGAACATCAAATTAGCCACACGCCAGCGCCTCCATTCCATCCATCTCACTGACGACCCTTTGTGCCCACACTGCGCAGTCGTCGATTCGGACGCGCACCGCCTGACATATGCTGTGACGGGCAGCTGCTTCTGGGATCTTATACAGCGTATGCTGCCTTTCCTGTTGCGACGACAGCCAGAGTCTGCCATGTCGGACGAACTGCTACAGCCAGAACGAACACCGTCATCTGGCTGAAGGGCATGGTACTGTGTTACATTTTGCAAGCCGCGTCCGAAAGTGCTCTTGACTTGTGGGTCCGCCTGACGACGACTCATGAGGCGTTCCGCCACTATGTAATGTACCGCACACGACTATCGAATTATTTAGGCGTATTTTTCGAGGACCCTCCAGCCCATAGGGGCTTTCCGAGTACTAGAAGACCCACTTGGAAATGATTCAAATGGTTCAAATGGCTCTGAGCACTATAGGACTTAACATCTATGGTCGTCAGTCCCCTAGAACTTAGAACTACCTAAACCTAACTAACCTAAGGACAGCACACAACACCCAGTCATCACGAGGCAGAGAAAATCCCTGACCCCGCCGGGAATCGAACCCGGGAACCCGGGCGTGGGAAGCGAGAACGCTACCGCACGACCACGAGCTGCGGACTGGAAATGATTCACGGCACACGATTGATACTCTGAGGAAACGGTTTAGAGGGGGGCCCCTTACATTCATTACGCGAAGACGACTCGGAGGCTTCTGGTGGCGGTAGTAGGATCCAGTTAAAAGTATAAAAAATATATAAAAATAAATAAATACATGAAAAAGAATATATCTATACTCATAAATAAATGAATTTGATCAAATTAAGTTCTCTTGATCCTGTCAGACCCCTTTCCTTCCTTGGCCCCGGGGGAAGGGCGGGAATGGGGAATGGGACATCGACGCCACGCCTCGGAAGACGACCCCTCCCCTCTTTGCCCCCGTCCCTTCTCTCAGCGCATTAAAAAAAAAAAAAAAGCGTCGGTAGAGCACTTGCCCCCGAAAGGCAAAGATACCCAGTTCGAGTCTATCTGGCACACAGTTTTAATCTCACAGGAAATTTCTCGCCATTCTCATTTCTCCTATTTTCGTCTTTCTTCGGTTTATTTTCAATCTACATTCCTCATTCATTAGATTGCAGTTCTTCTCCACCTTCACTGAAGATAGCTATGTCATCGGCGAATTTCATCATTGATTTCCTGTCTCCTTCATTTTTAATCCCAGTCTGGAACCTATCTTTTATTTGCGTCATTGATTCTCCGATGTACAGATTGAGCAGTAGGACCGAAGAACTGCATCCCTGCCGTACATCCTTTTTAATCTAAGCTTTTGCGCTCGTAAAAGTACACAATGAAACCAGAAAATAGTAGCTAGTAGAATTATCTTCATGTATGCTCATGTAAGCACGCCCGGTTGGCCGTGGGGTCTAACACATTGCTTTCCGGGCGGGAAGGAACGCCGGTCCCCGGCACGAATCCGCCCCGCGGATTTGTGTCGAGGTCCGGTGAGCCAGCCAGTCTGTGGATGGTTTTTAGGCGATTTTCCATCTGCCTCGCTGAATGCGGGCTGGTTCCCCTTATTCCACCTCAGCTACACTATGTCGGCGATTGCTGCGCAAACAAGATCTCCACGTACGCGTACACCACTATTACTCTACCACGCAAACATGAGGGTTACACTCGTCTGGTGTGAGACGTTCCCTGGGGAGTCCACCGGGGGCCGAACCGCACAATAACCTTGGGTTCGGTGTGGGGCGGCGGAGGAGTGAAGTGGACTGCGATAGTCGTCGTAAGGTTGTGGACCACTGCGGCTGCGGCGGGGACGGAGCCTCTCCGTCGTTTCTACACTCCTGGAAATTGAAATAAGAACACCGTGAATTCATTGTCCCAGGAAGGGGAAACTTTATTGACACATTCCTGGGGTCAGATACATCACATGATCACACTCACAGAACCACAGGCACATAGACACAGGCAACAGAGCATGCACAATGTCGGCACTAGTACAGTGTATATCCAACTTTCGCAGCAATGCAGGCTGCTATTCTCCCATGGAGACGATCGTAGAGATGCTGGATGTAGTCCTGTGGAACGGCTTGCCATGCCATTTCCACCTGGCGCCTCAGTTGGACCAGCGTTCGTGCTGGACGTGCAGACCGCGTGAGACGACGCTTCATCCAGTCCCAAACATGCTCAATGGGGGACAGATCCGGAGATCTTGCTGGCCAGGGTAGTTGACTTACACCTTCTAGAGCACGTTGGGTGGCACGGGATACATGCGGACGTGCATTGTCCTGTTGGAACAGCAAGTTCCCTTGCCGGTCTAGGAATGGTAGAACGATGGGTTCGATGACGGTTTGGATGTACCGTGCACTATTCAGTGTCCCCTCGACGATCACCAGTGGTGTACGGCCAGTGTAGGAGATCGCTCCCCACACCATGATGCCGAGTGTTGGCCCTGTGTGCCTCGGTCGTATGCAGTCCTGATTGTGGCGCTCACCTGCACGGCGCCAAACACGCATACGACCATCATTGGCACCAAGGCAGAAGCGACTCTCATCGCTGAAGACGACACGTCTCCATTCGTCCTCCCTCCATTCACGCCTGTCGCGACACCACTGGAGGCGGGCTGCACGATGTTGGGGCGTGAGCGGAAGACGGCCTAACGGTGTGCGGGACCGTAGCCCAGCTTCATGGAGACGGTTGCGAATGGTCCTCGCCGATACCCCAGGAGCAACCGTGTCCCTAATTTGCTGGGAAGTGGCGGTGCGGTCCCCTACGGCACTGCGTAGGATCCTACGGTCTTGGCGTGCATCCGTGCGTCGCTGCGGTCCGGTCCCAGGTCGACGGGCACGTGCACCTTCCGCCGACCACTGGCGACAACATCGATGTACTGTGGAGCGGTGTCAATGTGTTCTTTTTTCCATTTCCAGGAGTGTATTTGTGCACTCTCCTCCTTCCTGTAGGCCTACTTTATCTGCGACGGCATTCTGCAGTTCCTTCTTATAAGGAGAATCTGTTAATACGACAGTTTTTCCTTTTCGTCTTGTAGTCCGCCGAGTATTTTGACAGATTAGTGGGATTGGAATGACAGCCTCGGGCGATATCTGGAAAGCTGAGTTGTTCGGCGAACGTAGCTGGTTGGGGGAGTCTGGCATCCATGAACATCCAGGCTGGGTTTGATTTCTACTTGCATCAAAATATGACGGAGCAGAACGGGACACTATCTCATTCTGCCCCGTCCCGTTCCGCCCCAAGAGCACTTTTGAGGTTAACAACTTTTATGGAGTGTAATAACTAACGTATTTAAGCGCCTTAAATAACTAAAGTATAACAAATGCCATGAACTTTAAGGGAATGTGTCATTTTAAGGTATACAATTAACAATTAACAGCTTACCTGGCGTTGAAATTCGTCAAACGTTAGAACGACGCAAGCGGTAACGTGACGGACAACAATTCACGTAGATCTCGCACTTCAAACTAAATCAGAATGGCTGCCATCACTTCCCTTCCATTCGGAGAAATAGTTACATGCCCATACAGCAGGTTGCAACACTGTTCAGTCTAGAAAAGAGCAATTTCCCATTGTGTCCCGCTATCCCGTTCTGCCCCGAGTTCCCCTATCATTTGTAGCCATGCTTACCGAAACTGCTAATCGACACTAAAGGTTGCTTACAAGCGATCTTGACTACGAAGTTCACCGTCTTTCAGGTAGTATTATGGATAACTCCTTCCCACTCAAAATGAGTAAACTAGCCAATATCTTTTTCGACTGAAACTGATATGCTCCTATGTGCTCTAAGTACAAATCGGTGAGGGCTTTTGTAGTGACAAGCATCGGTTGTACGTATGAAAACACTGCGACTCGGTAGTTGAGTTGATTAAACAGCATTAATATCAATTTCATTATTTCTCGTAATTCACTTAACAGTTGCTTGTTTGCTTTACGGTGTACAGAAGAAAGTCATACAGCTACACAGCTATTCGAGTCTCATGTTAAGTACGTACATCCACTGACGTTACCTTATATAAAGCAAAGTATGTGTTGCGTCTTGTATATTTTGGTGGAATAGGTTTTCAAGCGAGAACAGTTCAAAAGTATCATGTCGTGCAGAATGACTAAGAGAAAGGTCGAGAAATGCATCCTCGGAGCAGGTAAAGTAGCATGGTGAACGCTCTTGCACGTCATGATTTGAAATCGATTGCTTGTATCCTAGAAGAATTGCGGCTCAGCGAAAAAAGTTGTGGTTCAATGGAAATTCACACCCACGTTGTTAAGGAGTTTGCTAAAATTTTTGAACTATTGTCAGCTGACACCAGTGAAGTAGATCAGTCATAAAAAATGTATATACTACTTGATAAACATAAGATATATGTTTCCCTTAACTGTAGATTTTGCTGCCTGCTTTGGCTTTTAGGTGTTAGGTTCAGTCTCAGCGTTTTGACTCAGTAATATATGAAAACTGTTTCTGCATTGTTGGAGAAAGCTCGTTAAGAACTGAGACTTCACGAAGAGAAATGTTTCATTCGCTATGGGAATACTATTTCTGAACTTGCTGAAAAGTAACATTTCCGGAGAACATAGGGAAACACAGGAAGTTTGCAAATTGTGACTACATTACGCTTCGGTGTGTTTGTGTGTGTGCGTGCGGATGGGTGCGGAAGATGGGGGGGGGGGGGGGGAGGGAGAGGAGAGAGAGAGAGAGAGTGAGAGAGAGAAAGATGTTCCTGTTCTTAAGGGGGTACGTGGGAGAAATTGCAATACTTGAAATAAAACCTTATAAAGTCCAATGTTTTCGAGACAATGTAAGTAAATTTGGCACTGTTGTCAAGAAATGTTATTTGCATGCTGCATACGTTTCTGTGCTTATTGATGTTAAAGGTTTTTAATTACAAGCAATTAAAATTTTTTCAACAATGTGAGTACAAATGATCCTTTTTCGAACAATTTGTCAATAAAATGCTTTTTGTAAGAAATTTGATGTGTTATTATTACAAATACCTGTGAAACAGAACTCTGATATCTTCTTTTGCTAGTTCTTAACAGCTATTCAAATATCTGAAAAAATGCATCTAATTTTAAGGCTTTTCTCGTACATAAATGCCTTACTATTGCATTAAATGAAAATTCCTTGCACAGAATATTAAATTATAGTATTGACTTGGCGGATGCCAAATTGAAGTACTCTAACGTCAGTGGTTTGTGAGAAAGAGATACATAAAGCTTCCTAAATGTAAGATTTAACAGTGTTTGTTTAAGGCCTTACCTTCTATGCATACTCTTCTATGCATACTCTTCTTAAACCTCAAACAGTGTTTTCCTTGCTTGTCTTCTGATTTTCAAACTGAGTGGCAATGATGTCAGCTGCAGAAATACTCCTTTCTCCGATTTCCTTCAATATCGTCAGTTTGAAAGCTCCTGGATGACCCTCTGTAGAGTTCGTAGTCTGCGAAGATTATTAAAATGTAGTAATTACAATGTACTGGAACGAAGCATGTTGCAGGTAGTGATAATAGAGCTATACATAACTTTCGTAAATTTTACTCGTTCACAAGCACCCCTAAATAAAAACCATGAAGCAAAAAATAGGAAATCAGTGGCAGTGAAGCTGTTCCACAGCCTTATTGATGTCTGTAAAAACGTTCCCTGCGTAGTGATTGCATAATACCGGAAGAAAACGCCACAGGAATACACAATGTGAGGAAAAACAGAACAAGAAATGAGCATGCCCGGCGCAGGCTGTTGCCAATTATTATTTCTATCACATGAGTGGAATTGGAACTGAAATTTCAGTACTATGTAGTAAATGAAGAGCCAGTAACAAATTTTTCACAATTTTTGTTGCTTTCACGTACGTCCTATCTTTTATCGTTTTTCTTCGCAGTTCTGTTGAAACCTCTGCAGACAATGAAGTGTTGCTGCTTTGAAGCTCCGTGGGTCGCGAGTAATGCTTGGATAACTGTGTCGGTGGCGCACTTGCCCGCGAAAAGCAAAGGTGCCAAGTTCTTGTCTCGATCCTGCACACAGCTCTAGTCTGCCAGTAGGTTTCAAATCAGCTCACACCCGGTTGCAGAATAAAAATTCATTATGGATTTTGCTGCTTGCAAGAATGAATTTTTCTTTTACAGGAGTTAAATTTCTTTAGGAGCGTATAGTTGATACTCTGCAGATCCACTACTGTTCCACTGCAGGATGCACCAATGCGTAACGTGACCGAGAAGCCACGGATTGACAGTGGCTTTGTGAGGATAAGCTAGCCTGTTACTCTACGCCTCTCTACACTGTCCGCAACGCCACACCTGTTACACTTCCGCTCAAGTTGGGCTGTCATAAGATCGCCTATTAGTGGCCACAGCTGCCTGTTACTTTCTCATTGAGCACAATCTCCAGGAAGCTTAACTGGGTTCGTATTTCTGTACGTGCGTTGGTATGCAGTGGTGGGCCCAGGTAATATCACTACAAAATTAACGCAATTACTGTGTTAGAGTACCAAGCGCATTATCAGACGACAGGGCAGTTGCGGTGGAACTGCTACTGTATTGCCAGGGGTGTTCAATAAGTAATGCAACAATTTTCTCCATGGCCAGTTTCAGATGAAAAATTTGCTGTATGGTATCGTGGAATATTTCTGCTTAAGCACCTATAGTTTCATGAAGTTCCGGTACTTGGTGGCGCAATATGTAGCCTTCAAAATGGCGCCTGTAACCGAGATGCATTCCAAGCAGACATATGTCACTGTTTCTTTTGGCAAAAAACCAAAGCATCGCAGATATTCATAGGCGCTTGCAGAATGTCTACGGAGACCTGGTAGTGAACAAAAGCACGGTGACTCGCTTGACGAGGCGTCTGTCATCACTGCAACAAGGTCGCGAAAACCTGTCCGATCTCCCGTGTGCCGGCTGGCCGCACACAGCTGTGACTTCTGCAATGTTGGAACGTGCGGACACTCTCATTCGAGGTGACTGACGCACACCAAACACCTCCCTGCTCAACTGGACGTTTCTATTGGTAGTACTGACACACACGTCCATTAGTTCGGATACTCGGGGTTATTCTGTTTGATGCCCTCTCTCAAGGTGCTGCGGTCAACTCTCTTGTGCTACCCTCGGGAAACTGAAGGAACGATTTCAGCGAATTCGTCACCGCAGAAATGCAAGCAAACTTCTTCTTCGACATGGCGATGCAAGGCCTCACACAATTCTGGGCACCCGAGAGGAGCTTAAAAATTTCATTGGACTCTTCTTCCTCATCCACCCTGCAATTCGGATCTCGCACCTTCCTGCTTCCATCAGTTTTGTCTAATGAGGGGTGCACTCCACAGGAAGCGGTACGTGGATGATATGCAGGTTATGATAAAGCAAGACGTTGGTTCCTACATCGAGCGGCAGAGTGCACCATGCGAACCAACAGCCTCCCAGCAAGGTGTCTTAAGACTGTCGCATTGAACGGAGATTACGTTGAACAATGAGATTTTGTAACTAAAAGAGTGAGGACTAATATTGTGTATTGGAATCCTGAATCAAACCTATCTGCTTTCAGAAAAAAGTGTTGTATTACATATTGAACGTCCCTCGCGAGAATACCTCAGTAAATACGAGGGTCACTCCAAAAGAAATGCGCACTATTTTTGTAAAATAACAGTTTTCATTCTGCATGTGTGAAAGTTTTACAGTGTGTAGATACATCCTTCCCGCTTGTTTTCAAACTTGGTTCAACCTGTTCCCGTGAGTGGCGCCGTCACAGCATGTCTTCAAGGTGGCTGCTACACTTGACGTCCGTCAGAAGCAACGTGCTGCCATAGAATTCCTGTGCTGTGAAAATGAGACAGTGGGAAACATCCACAAGAGGTTGAAAAAGGTATATGGAGATGCTACTGTCGATCGCAGTACAGTTAGTCGGTGGGCAAGCAGGTTAAGTGATGAAAGCGGGCACGGCAATATTGAGGATTGTCCTCGCAGCGGCAGGCCTCGTACTGCACACACTCCAGACAATGTGCAGAAAGTTAACGAATCGGTGACTGCTGGCAGACGCATCACAGTGAACGAATTCTCACGCTACGTTGGGATAGGGGAAGGAAGTGTTTGCAGAATACTGAAAGTGTTGACGTTAACAAAGGATTGTGCCAGGTGGGTTCCCAGAATGTTGACAGTGGCTCACAAAGAAACAAGAAAAACGGTATGCAGAGACCTTTTGAACAGTAGGAGAATGGTGGAGATGAATTTCTTGGTAGAATTGTGACAGGTGATGAAACATGGCTCCATCATTTTTCACCAGAGACGAAGAGTCAATCAATGGAGTGGCATCATGCAAATTCACCCAAGAAAAAAAAATTCAGAACCACACCTTCTGCTGGAAAAGTTATGGCTACTTTGTTTTTCGTTTCCGAAGGGCTCTCGGTTATGGACATCATGCCAAATGGAACCACCATAAATTCTGATGCACATGTGAAGACACTGAAGATACTTCAAGCTCGACTGAGTCGTGTTCGACCACATCGGCAAAAGCAGGATGTTTTGCTGTTGCAAGACAATTCAGGGCCACATGTCAGTCAAAAAACCATGGAAGCGATGACAAAACTCCCATGGGCAAGACTGAAACACCCACCTTACAGTCCTGGCCTGGCTCCATGTGACTATCATCTCTTTGGGAAAATGAAAGACTCTCTTCTTGAAACAAGGTTTGAAGATGATGACTCCCTTGTGCACGCTGCCAAACAGTGGCTCCAACAGGTTTGTCCAGAATTTTACCGTGCGGGTATACAGGCGCTGGTTCCAAGATGGCGTAAGGCACTTGAGAGGGATGGAAATTATGTGGAGAAATGAAAGTATTGTTCGTAAAGGATGTATCTACACACTGTAAAACTTTCAAACATGGAGAATAAAAGATGGATTAAAAAAAAATAGTGTGCATTTCTTTTGGAGTGACCATCGTAGTTGGGACGCAAGAAACATTTCAGGGAATAACAGTTAAATGAAAAGTGACATTTACAGCATTCTTTTGCCTAGGTAATCACGAATATCACCCTTAATATTTCGGTTAATAAATTTTAGTGTCACTGCAATTGTGTAACGAATGCCTCGATGTCTTGGTTCAAATGGCTCTGAGCACTATGGGACTTAACTTCTGAGGTCATCAGTCCCCTAGAACTTAGAAATACTTAAACCTAACTAACCTAAGGACATCACACACATCCATGCCCGAGGCAGGATTCGAAACTGCGACCGTAGCGGTCGCACAGTTCCAGACTGATGCGCCTAAAACCGCCCGGCCACCCGGCCGGCCTCGATGTCTTGTTTCGAACGATATTTGCATAAAAGTTTCAGCTAACCAAGTTTGTAAGGCTGTGGGCATTATATGACTCCCTGATCACTTAAATTCTGTGCACTTTTTTTTGTACTTTATCTCTGTCGGAATGCATTACACTACCTTATGCAAATAGCAGAAGCTAAGTTACATATGTCGTACTGAACGAGTGTGTTGCATACTAAACCTCTCGAATCTCCGTCAGGTCTCACCTGCAGGGTACTTTTCAATTCTACTCAGAAGGTCGCAGAACGTGCAGAGGGCGGTGAGTAGGCAATGCTTTGAATAAGAATTGACAGGCATCAGTTCCGTGCAGCAGGAAAAAAGAAACATATAAAATGCGTCTCAGTCTCTGGCGTTTGCTGGCTGAAAAAACTACAGTAATTTACCGTGCCACATAATTAGTACACTTATAAACAAAAACTTAATGTGATAGCAATACGAAATGTTAGCAGAGTACTAGAAAGGGATGCGCACCATCAAGACTGAAAACTTTTTCCACATCAATTAGTTGGTTACATACGCAGTAATGAGAATAATCGTGGAAAATTATTATCGTTCATTTACACTACGTGATCAAAAGTATCCGGACACCCCCAAAACATATGTTTTTCGTATTAGGTGCACTGTGCTGCCACCTACTGCCAGGTACTCCATATCAGTGACCTCAGTAGTCATTAGACATCGTCAGAGAGCAGAATGGCTCTGCAGAACTCAAGGACTTCGAACGTGGTCAGGTGATTGGGTGTCACTTCCGTCATACGTCTGTACGCGAGATTTCCACACTCCTAAACATCCCTAGTTCCACTGTTTCCGTGTGACAGTCAAGTGGAAACGTGAAGGGACAAGTACAGCACAAAAGCGTACAGGCCGACCTCGTCTGTTGATTAACAGAGACCGCCAGCAGTTGGAGTGGGTCGTAATGTGTAATAGACAGACATCTATAAAAAAAATGGTTCAAATGGCTCTGAGCACTATGGGACTTAACTTCTGAGGCCATCAGTCCCCTAGAACTTAGAACTACTTAAACCTAACTAACCTAAGGACATCACACAAATCCATGCCCTAGGTAGGATTCGAATCTGCGATCGTAGTGGTCGCGCGGTTCCAGACTGAAGCGCCTGGAACCGCTCGGCCACTCTGGCCGGCCAGAAATCTATCCAGACCATCACACAAGAATTCGAATCTGCATGAGGATCCACTGCAAGTACTATGAAAGTTAGACGGGAGGTGAGAAAATTTGGATTTCATGGTTGACCAGCTGCTCATCTGCCACACTTCACGCCGGTAAATGTCAAACGACGCCTCTCTCTTGGTGCAAGGAGCGTAAACATTCTTTTGGAACGCCGACTTGGTGCCAGGCCTCACTGATCGACATCGACACCTCTCCTCAGTGCAGCACTCCGTGAAGAATGGGCTGCCATTCCCCAAGAAACCTTACAGCACCTGATTGAACGTATGCCTGCGAGAGTGGAAGCTGTCATCAGGGCTAAGGGTGGGCCAACACCATATTGAATTCCAGCATTGCAGGGCGCCACGAACTTGTTAGTCATTTTCAGCCAGGTGTCCGGATATTTTTGATCACATAGTGTATCAGCATGCACGAGAGACTGAAAAACTTTATTTTACATTTTTGTTTGAACACGATGTCCTTTCAAAATGATTTTATGCTGGCATCCTTTCCATCTGCTAAGGAATTCGAAGCGCCATTCTAAAACATCCTGTAAATTTTGACGAAAAAGCAATATCTTTGTAATATTAATTGTAAATCGAAATACGAAGATCACAGTGTTCCTAACGTATTTGAAATGTGAAACGGATCTTTTTTAGAAAATAACAACCATGTATCGTCTTTTGGATAGCGCAGTTTTTTCACCAAGTGGCATTTAGAAACACCAATTCATCTTCGGGGTTTCGGTTGACTATCGAATAACCTTCATTGTGATATCAAAGCGACAGAAACGCTTATATGTGAACTTAGTTGATTTCGTTGGATCCAGAAGCAAAATAAAAAAGCATAGAGCAAATCTTGTTTAGCTGCGAAGGTGGCATCAACCAGCATGACTGTCTTTCTTGTAACTTCGTTCGTTACGAAGATTTGAATAATAGTACACTTTTTTTAAATAGCAATCTCTTCAAGACCTGTTCACAGTGTACTATTCTCGTGAACATGACACCATTAAAGACGTAATACAAAACTGACTTTGGCCTTCCTGTACTAAAACATAGTGCGGGTATTCGGCGTAACTCGTCAATTTGCTGGAGCTGACAGTGAACAAACGGTAATAGAACGAGGAGAATGCACACCGGTCATTCAGACTGCCATCTTTTTTGTGTCATGTGAGTATACCAAAGAA
The DNA here is from genome assembly GCF_023864275.1 of Schistocerca cancellata. Classification (NCBI taxonomy): domain Eukaryota; kingdom Metazoa; phylum Arthropoda; class Insecta; order Orthoptera; family Acrididae; genus Schistocerca; species Schistocerca cancellata. The sequence goes on from NC_064626.1 coordinate 742,978,445, forward strand.
GAGAAGGTACAAATGCTACATATCGTTTGAAAATATTACAGTACTGTAGTATCTATACTGCAAATAAGAGAGGACTGTACTCACCGTTCTGCTAACTTTTATTCTCCACACATAAGTATCATTTCTACCTTCTTTTCGCTACTGTACTTTGCACTCGTATCAACCTTCAACGCGTTTGCGTGCCCTCGATGATTGTGCTCGACAAATAGTTGGTTGAACGGTTCTTTACAGGTCAATATTTGGCACATGACAAACGCTTCGCAGGCATTAGTAGTAACTACTTTCATTAGCGTAGACAATTTCGTAAGCAGTTTGGAGATCTGGTAGGCTTTTGCGAGGACTTTTTTTAAAATACAGCATATTCTTTAGCTGGATTACCCTAAACATGTCCTTCTATCTACAATATTCAGCATCTTTTGAGTTGTTTTCTTTTTTTGGGATGGTGGGGGTGGGGTGGGTGGGGGGGGGGGGTAATATGAGAAAGAAATTTCTGCGAATGAACGTCTGGAGCATAGTACTGTACGAAAGTGAATCATAGAATATGGGAAAACGAGAAAAGATAATCAAAGTATTTGGGATGTTGTGTTACGGAAGGATACTAAAAGTTAAGTGGACTCTTAAGATAAAAAAAAAAAAAAAAATGAAGAGGAACGCCGCAGAATCAAAGGCGAAGAAAATATAGAAAGCACTAACACAGTGGTCGTTAAACCTTTCTTGCTTAAGAACCAGTACTGACATTGTGGGGAGGGGGGGGGGCACACGTGTACCAATGCTATTATTAATTGGTACCTACATAAATTAGTATATTCTCAGCCCCTAATAGACTAGGTATAGCAGGGGCTCCAAGATTTCTGCTCGCGGGCCATGATCGTGCCAGAGCTCTCAGCCTCTCTTCACGTTTTCCCCCCACCGCCGCGTCGAGCTGTCTGAGCAGGAGGAGGTGGAAGAGTGGGAAACTGCCAACGCATTTAAGCTGAAGTTCAGTGGCATTACATACGATGTGATATTATATTTGGCATTTTCCAACACCAAAGATCACAAACAAAACGAATTTTCAGTATTATTATTTAATTATTTTTGAGGCAGTGAAGACGTAAGCTAATTTTTGATTTTTATTTATTTGATGCAAACTGGCAGCATACCGACAGACGCAGACAATTTCACAGAGTTTCGCACATGGCAAATGAAACCTTGACGTATTTAGTTTCATAAGCGAAAAAAGGTCTTTCAGATAAATATGTCGATCGAAATACCTTGCACTTTTGCAACGTCATTATAAGGACTTGGAATTTCTATCTGAGAAGGCAACCGGACAGTTTTTTGTCATTAAAACCGGAATTACCTTGGAGGTCAATCAGTTACATCGGTAGATGCACAGGACGGCTTTCAACTTAAATGGCAAAAGGTTTCAAAAATAGAGCGGAAACAGATGTAAGATTGATACTGTCTTCAAAATCTTTATAATACTATCCTTTTAATTCTTTCAGGGCCAAAACGAATTCTCCAAACCATGCGTTTTCTTTGGCGGCAGTGAGCTCAGGGAGTGAACTTTTGTCAGAATGAGTCCGTTCTACTACACGACATTCTTTTTAAATGCATCCCTGTCAAATCAGAAAGAAGTTACCTTGTAGCGTCTTACTATGGGCAGTGTACAGTCAAGTTGACTTAAAATGCAAAGTGTGCAGTCCATTTCGGTTGTTCCAATTATCTTTTCTGCAGCCCTTTTTCCGTCATAAATTCAACAATTGCGAGTTTTAAATTGAAAAATAGTTCCAGGCATGCCCCTTGAGTTACCCAACGTACTTTGCAGTAATATATATAGTCTTCATACTCTTCGTTCTGTTCCACTGAAAACAGTCGCGACTGATGATGGAATAACGCGTGCCACCTCAGACATTTTATTACTCGTCTGGCCGATTTCTTCACACGCTCCAGGCCTACAAATTTAGCACAAAGTGCTTTTTAAAAACAGAGCACTGAATCCCGTCTGTCGACAGTTGCAATTGTTTGCTCTTTCATTGTCAACTGAATCTTTAAACTCCCTCTGGATGGTACTGTAATATCGTTTCATAGGAAAGACGCAGTACCTGTTGCTATGCAAACTGAGAAGTCTCACCCCTCTCGTCTGTCACCCCCACTCATTTTAAAGGACTGCGACGATAGATGGCTAGACTGCCTCTTTTTGCGTGAACAGCCACTGGGCCTTGAACGTCCTTCACACCACGAACGAACAACGAAGGTTAAACAGCGTTTACACCACGATTCTCCCGAACTCAGAACTTAGAGAGTTCCGCCGACCGAAAAGTGCCGCACCACAATACTTCAATGAAATGTCGCGCTGTTCCCTTTACTTCCGGGAAGAACCGAGCAAAGCCGAATGACAGGCGGGGCCTTGGCCCGCCCGCGGCCCGCACACGCCGCACGCGTGTGAAGTTTGGCACGCCGTGGCCGGCCTTGAGTTATAGTAAAGGCGTGATATGTTGGCCGACAGCCAAATGATCGATAATGGTAGGCACCACTAGGAACGTTTCGTGCCGACTGCTCTGTTCCAGATTGCTGGCATCCTCGTTGACCCTAATGTTGCGACACCATAACTGCCTGACGAAGCGTTGTGTACTCTGTGTGAACAGGTGACTAATTGGTTAATAACGATCGTTGTACTTATATTAAATGCATAATGCAGTGTGAGACACGGTATTATCCTTAATTTAATTTCATATTCCTCGCTACAGATATGAAACGCAGTTGAAGATGACTGTCTCTGTAATGCGCATATCCATGTTTTTTCCTTGCCAAGATTTACACCACAGCAGCTCATCGGTACGAGTCGGTCTCGCCCTCAGTTGTCAGTACTGGGAGACAAACAATAAAACATCACGTCATCTAAACCCGCAGCGACCGTGCTTACTATCCATCTGCCCATTAGGTGAGCGGCCAACTTTACTTAGATCACGACATAAATCATCACGTTCAAATAAAATTACGCGTATCTTAAAATGTTACTGTCTCTTTATTTTTGATTGGTATGCAGCAGAAAAACTACGCTCCTCAGTAGCTATTAACGTTAGTTGACGTTTTAGATTTCGGCTGTTAACTGCTGGATGCGTATTATTATAAAATACGGCTGAGAACTGCGGGCCTCACGAATACTTAATTGGACAACATGCGGCCCACGGGCCGCTGTTTGACGACCACTGCACTAACACAATGCAAAGTTGACTGGCTTTATGCATAGTCATCAAGGGAGAACATGCCTGGTACTAGGGGGAGTCCTATGGGACAAAAGTTATATAGACTGGTATTGGAATATTGGAGTTCGTTGAGTATTAACGCTAGTTGAAGATGAAGCGGTTGCCACAGATGAGGGCATGGTATCGTAACGCATTAAAACTGAAGGCTGTTCTCTCCCCTTAACGGGGAGCCGGTACGATCCATCTCCTCCATGTTAATTTTAGTAAATAGAAGGAACAATTTTTCTAAAACCATTAAACATATTGCTCTTAAATTTGGACTACATGTTCAGTGAATATTTATCTACAAAGTTATAATGCCATGTTAAGAAATATTTATTGGTTTTTGGTTTACAATTTTTTCAAACAGATGCTTATTTTTTTCTCTAAAATTTTGCACTTTTTATTCTATAACTCTTGAATTACACACCATTTTTTTACAATTTACTATAAAAATGAAGGAAAAGAAGTAAACAATATTGTGTATAAATTTCATTGATATACTGTTAGCAGCTTTTGAGAAAATGTTCCTCAAAGACGAAAATTTTAAAGTTATGGGAAATGGCTTACAAAGTTTTTTAATACATTCCTGCCCCATATGATGGATTATCAGCATCCTCTTCTTTTTCCAGTTTTAGTTTCCTTTTCACTGGTCTTTTCTTCCCTTTTGCTGCATGTTTTAGGCTTTTGTCTCTTCCTCCTGCACCTCTTAGTCTTTCTTCTTCAATTAGGCGCATTGTGGACATGGTGTTGTGTCCTGGTTGGAAACCTAAACGTTTCAGCACATCACATTTGATAATGTTTCCTTCATTGTATGTTGCCACTGCATCATACGCTCCAAAATGCAATGTTTTTATCTGTACAAACACTCTTTTGGGAATCCTAATCCAAATTAAATTATTTACACTTTCATTTGGAGTTTGTGTTTTCGCATGTAGACACTTTTCAATTAAACTTGGCTGTGATAAATCTCTGAATATGGGCTTAATTACATCAATTACAGCATTTGGCAAAATGTTTTTATGGGCATATTCCTTTCCTGATTGGTACTTAGACCATGAGTCATAACCTGTGGAGCACAGTGCATGTTGTGGGTGCTCATTTGTTGGTGCAGTATGAAAAAAATAATGCCCATACTGCTCTCCTCATATGCTCAATGCTTCTTGCATTTTGCCTAATTGCTCACCCATAATACCTACCTCTGCAATCTATCAATTACTTCATCTTCCTCCAACGGTCTTACCATCACTAAGCTTCTGGTATCCTAATGTCTGCTTTAGTTTGCGCAAGCGAGCCTCCATGTGCATCTGCACATGTCCAGTGCACTCCTGTTTTTTAATGTGAATTTCACTGCCATAAGGTTTGAGTTCCTCTACAGCTTTATGTCCCTTAGAATCACCATCTCCTAGATAGTGTATCGTACATTATATCAATCCTGTGATCTGGAAAAGATTGCTTTCACTTCCTCTACTTCCATCGCTCCACTCGTGCCATGAAAATTTGCTTTACAACTTTCACTATGTTCGTCGTTGCTATTGCCCTTACGTCTACAATATTTTGAGAGAATAGCGACATTAATTACTTTGCAACTGTCTTCACTGGTAGTTGTGGTAGTTGTCACAACTCCATTTAGAGATTTATGACCTGTATATTGCTATGATCCATCTACAGCAACAGTTAAATCTCTACAACTCCCATTATCTGTCACAGCTTCTTCAACTGCTTTCTTCATTGTTGTTTGAGCAATATCTTCAGCAGAAGATTCCACCAATTCATTATAAAATCCAGACTTCGTTGGTGGTTTTGGCAAGTTCATAATTTCACATAACATTGTCCCTGGAGCACTGCCCTTGCCAATGCAACGCAAGCCTAACATTTATACCATACACCTTTTTTCCACTGTTACACTACGAGGAATACTGTTAGAAAACGAAACTTCTGCAGCACATTTGTTACACTTCAATAACATTTTATATGCCAAACCAATGTGTGAAGTTATTTTCAATTCCAGTCCTCTTTCTCTGCAAAATTGGCGTAATACGTTATGTTTCAAAATATTAGAGCGCAAGGAAATGTTAATTATTTCATTCACATCATTACTGTCACTGTCATAGTTTTCAAATTTTTCTTTGGTGTCACAAAGTTTCTTGCTGGAAGAAGTTCTATCACATTCATTTGGAGTAGTCGGTGAAGCAGTCTGAGCAGCATCTCCCTTTGAAACAACAAAAGATTTCTTATTCCACTCATTGCGCCTTTTCTTAAACACTCGATTGCTGAAACGGGGCTTTTTGAACAGCTAAACAACACAAAGCATACCCCCAAGTCAACACACACGGTATAGCGTTTATGTCTACCGATATGAACAGTCACTTGTCACAGAGATAAAGCCATACAGCATTGGAAAACAAAATACTGTCTAATTCCGCAAAGATACGGTGCCCTGATTGCAGCCAGCGAGCGGTGCCGTCAGAGGTGACACACCAAGTCGCTACAACCGTTTACGCGGCACGTCAACTTTGCAGCGATAAAAAACACACTTAGAATTGACTTAGAAGGGTGAATCTTGATTTGTTTTATTCAGAAAACTCCAAATAATTTTTTAATGTAACAAAACCAAAAAAATTAATTTTGTCATTTTCATCGTTCCGGCTCCCCTTAAAAAATGTGACATGTATGACGAATACAGTATTAAAATGTTAGTAAAAGCGTATCTGTAGTTTAAATACACACAAACCCACACACATACACAAATCGATGTGTTGATAGACAGAGACAGAGAGAGAGAGAGAGAGATTTATACACACAAATAAAAACTGTGTAGGCAAATCTCAGACACGCTGCTAGATTCACGATACAGAGCACGACAAAACAATTGTATCTCGCAAATTCATGACTTACACACATTCTTCGCATTGCTGTTAGTAATTTCCAACTTTATTCAACTATGTATGCTTACTGTCGTATGGAAAAGTGTTGTGTTTAATGAGAAACTGAAAATAGTATATGTGAGAACAGACGGAAGCGTTGTATGAGACGTCAAATGTGAGTAAATCTGTTACTATGTACGAAAAGAAACATTAGAACAGTTTTAGTTTCCATTTAAACAATGTTGTAAACGAAATTTTAAACGCTACGTACGATTTTTTCAGCCCTTCAGTCTCCGGGGTTTGGTTTCAGCGTAAAAAGTGGATCTCTTTTTAATTGGTTGCATACGTTCGTGACAGCAGACTAAAAGCGGGTAATTCCCTTGCTACAGAAATATTGCCACGTCAGCACTGCAAATGAGGGAAGCCTTCACGTATTACCAGCCCCTACTTCTCCATTAGGGAACGACCTTTTGTGTCTTAGGCAGCACATAACAACTGGAGATAGTCATTTGCCTCACAAAACAAAGAGCAATTGTAAGCGTTCAACACAGTCATCCTTTCTGGAGTATAAATTGTCTTTATTTTGCTCCCAAGTTGGCAGATTACGTACTTTGCAAAGAACGACATGGGCTGCAGTCTGTAACTTGCTTCTACTGTCTGGTGATACTTCCATGCCGTCCATCAGTAGCCGATAGGGCGTTACGAGTACCCTTTTTCCAGTGTTTGGGCCAGGTCTCTGATGTATCACGGTGTGATCCCAATGTCCTTTGGCCCACTGGAGGTCGGAAACCGCTGGGATGACGTCTATTACACGATGTTTCTAGCTGATAAATAGATGTTTCAACTTTCAACTTTCAACAGCCATCAGCAACCACGTGAACTGGTTCCGGTAACGGCAAGTCGCTCATCTCGACTGTTTAAAACAATGCCAGCGAAAATGGGTAATTAACACGACCCGCTTTATGCTACGTCTGCATATGCAACAATGCACTCCCTATGACGGCGATGATTTCTCATAGACAGGAGGCGAACAAAAGGTGATGGCTAGCTGTAATCCTACAGAGGCCATCAGTCAAGTCATCCGTTAGTTTCTAGATCCATGTAGCAAGAGTGAAGCATCATGACGCTATGGTCAGCTATTTCAACGTTGGCCTCTCTCTCAGTGTGGTCCTGCTTTGTTGAATGAGCCACGATGTGTGAGAGGCTTGAAAACTGAACACTGATAGGTGTCAAGACAAAACAAATAGTGTTGTCGATGCGCACGTTGTTGGTGACCGCATGGATCTGTACTTCAGGCGGTGCACTAATGTTACTGTGACTGAGCTTCCACACAGAAAACAATTAGAAACCTGTTTGACGGCATAGAAAGTCTGGGCGAGCTATGTGACAGTTAGCTGGAGATGGATTTTGTCGTCGCCTCCATCCGAGTTTGTGTGTGACGGCAGTGACAACATACACCTTAAATTCTGTATCCGTTGAACCGATATTCTATTGTATACCGTTGATCTCTCGACCAAAGATGAAAAATGTTGCTTTTGCGTGTTGCCATCAAGTCTAATTTATTTGTTCTATAGCCAGGGATGTGCCACTCTTTCTCGGGCATCTTTCCTTATTTCACTGTATTTGCTTAAACGAGTGCTATTGTGTGAATTTTCATTATATTTGCTCTCTTTTATTCATCATAAGTTAGAGAATATACAGAAAATAATAATGGTGTTTTAATTTTATTAACGAAATACAGCTAGTTTTATAAAATGGTGTACTGTCTGATGTGGTTGTGTTGATTTGTTCAGACATCGACGTTATTGAAGTAAATGCTGTAACAATTTTTTCTGAAAACTTACACGGTTGTGGATAATTACCCCTATAGGTCAACTCGAGGAGCCAAGCTGTTTCTCCAGAACTAGATCTCATGCTGTCACTCCATTTATCCATTTTCGACTCTTCGTTTTGCTATGAAATTCGGACAAATTCCATTGAGTAAGTTAGTTACGTGTTCTATAGCACGGAAAAACCGTTATGATGTGGAACGTGTCAAATGCACAAGAAATGCGCACAGGAAACAAGTTTTTTTTGTTTTTATGTTTACATTATAGTGTTGTACCTAAATATTTCTGTTATCTATCCCATTCCCTTAAGTGGCACAAAATGCATATATTATATCTCCAGATTTATTTACTCATATTCAAGAATTCATCTATGGTATAGAAGGAGTTGTCAAGGAGGTATGATTTCAATTTGTTTTTGAAACTATTATTGCTGTCTGTCAGACATTTTATTTCATCTGGTAATTTATCAAAAAGCTTTATAGCAGCATATTTTACCACGTTCAGTGCAAAAAATAGGTTAAGTAAAGGATAGTTTAGGTCTTCCTTTTTCCTGACATTGTAATCATGAATGTCGCTGTTGATTTTAAACTGGTCCACGTTGTTGAGAAAAAATTCCATTACTGAGTAAATGTAGTGTGAAGCAGTTGTAAGGATTCCTAACCTTTTAAACAGATGCCTACAAGATGTGCGACTATGAACCCCACACATTATTCTAACTACTTTCTTTTGAGCAGCGAGTACCTTGTGTCTCTAATCACTGCAAGATCAGTCGAAACGTCGGCAATTTAGATGCTTTAGTATGATAATAACAGACGTAATACCCAAAATTATTTTATTCCACGTTAAATCTTTCTTTACAGAATTATACCTCACGGTGGTCAATTTGATACCTCATTTTCCCATTTTTCACTCCTCGTATGGCTATCAAAATTCGGACAAAAATCAATTGTGTGATTTTTAGGGAGTCTTGTTTTCGCTACTATGAAACATTTGATCAATAACATAATAAGAGTAAAGTATGGATGCATACAAAATTTCAGGCCAAGAACTTTTTTTAAATAGTTTTGAAAAGATTTCTTTGCCTGAAATTTTCCCTGCGTCCATACCTTATATTTTTTCTTAAAAAAAAGAAGGTAAACAAATGGAAGTAATGCGTTCAGTAACATAAGCAGTGGTTGATCACTACTCAGATGAAATTATATGGTTTCCAGAGACCTTTTCAATTCTCAAACATCTATGAAGTATATGCAGACTGAAGCGACAAATGAAAATGGAATGCTGTTCGAGTTTAAGGGGAATACCAGGTTGGCTGAGGCGTGAATGGGAATTTGGATTGAATAGGGACGCGTGTTATGGTAGTCTGTTGTGCAAAGCGATTTTGCCAGAGCAGCATCTGTCTAGTGAGCTGGAGACCGACGTTCGAATCCCGGCCTTCACATATTCATTCCTTGCTTCGGTCTGGGTGCGTAAATCAGCACTATGCTACAAATATGCCGCAGTAAAAAAAAATAAGTTACGTAACCCACCACATGCACTACCAGATGTCACATTCAGCCAAATGAATGCTGTTTCAGTTGGGGACTGCCCGCGCACTCCAACAACAAGAGCTTGGAGGCGCCAGGTAGCGAACTGAGGACACGCTTCCCACCTGCACTGCCTTGTACAGTCGGCGGCGCGCCTTTTCTCGCTCCTGCTCCCGCTAAGCCGCCAGCTTCTTCCTCTGATCGACGTGACCCTCTTGTTCTGCTGCTTCCAGTCAGACCACGTCGTCGCGCCGGTGGCCACCTCGTGGACACTGGTGGCCCTAGCCTCGGCATCCTTCAGCTGATAACCTCAGCGAGAAAACTCCAACAGTTTTGGCGCCACCTGCTGAGCAGGATGGGTCCTCAGTGGTGCCACAATAATCACAGCGCAACTATTGACGAAACACAATGCACACACCATGTGCTGCAGTCATGCTAGGCACGGCCGCACTTCTTCAAGCATATTTTGTGAAAAACTGTGTGTAATCTTCCGTGTATTTGTCAGTTACTCGTGTTTTATTATATAACGACGATTATAAATTGTTTTGTTATATTTGTGGGCCGTTGTCACGCTCCACAAAAAAATGTCTTGGGCACAAATCGTTAGTTAAAAAAGCGTTGCCAACAACCATCCAGCCCACTTCTTCGTAGCGATCAGTGTGGCGTCAATGGTGAGTGGTCAATGAACTGACGCCCACGCACTGCCTTCTCGCATCGGATGAAGATTTGAGATGAGTGCAAATTAAAAATTTGCGAAATATTGTAATGACACAGTAGAGTCAAGGCATTAAGGTACGTTTAATGTACACTTTAAGAAGAAAGACACAACATAATTGTCATTCGATTCTTTGTCAATTTCTTTTAATATTGCGTTTTGATGTTATTTTCATGTATGTGCTAGTTGCATAAGGAGCTGTTGGTTTAAACGTTTTCATTTTCATTCTGACCAGAGTTGTAACTGCAAATATTATTATTTTTGTGACACATTCTTCCAGAAGTTCAAACAACACATGAGCAGTAGAATGTATGAGCACAGAAATGAAAGTGTGTGTAAACATTTTTTATTACTGTACTGATGTAAGCTGTCGCCAGCACACCGGTCGGCAAAGAGGCTGCGAGAAGTTCGACAGTAGGCGCTGGAGCAAGTGCGCCTATCAGGAGAGCTGCCAAAGACAGACTCGCAAGTAACGCGGCACCAACGCCCTCTCGACCGCAAGTACACTCCTGGAAATGGAAAAAAGAACACATTGACACCGGTGTGTCAGACCCACCATACTTGCTCCGGACACTGCGAGAGGGCTGTACAAGCAATGATCACACGCACGGCACAGCGGACACACCAGGAACCGCGGTGTTGGCCGTCGAATGGCGCTAGCTGCGCAGCATTTGTGCACCGCCGCCGTCAGTGTCAGCCAGTTTGCCGTGGCATACGGAGCTCCATCGCAGTCTTTAACACTGGTAGCATGCCGCGACAGCGTGGACGTGAACCGTATGTGCAGTTGACGGACTTTGAGCGAGGGCGTATAGTGGGCATGCGGGAGGCCGGGTGGACGTACCGCCGAATTGCTCAACACGTGGGGCGTGAGGTCTCCACAGTACATCGATGTTGTCGCCAGTGGTCGGCGGAAGGTGCACGTGCCCGTCGACCTGGGACCGGACCGCAGCGACGCACGGATGCACGCCAAGACCGTAGGATCCTACGCAGTGCCGTAGGGGACCGCACCGCCACTTCCCAGCAAATTAGGGACACTGTTGCTCCTGGGGTATCGGCGAGGACCATTCGCAACCGTCTCCATGAAGCTGGGCTACGGTGCCGCACACCGTTAGGCCGTCTTCCGCTCACGCCCCAACATCGTGCAGCCCGCCTCCAGTGGTGTCGCGACAGGCGTGAATGGAGGGACGAATGGAGACGTGTCGTCTTCAGCGATGAGAGTCGCTTCTGCCTTGGTGACAATGATGGTCGTATGCGTGTTTGGCGCCGTGCAGGTGAGCGCCACAATCAGGACTGCATACGACCGAGACACACAGGGCCAACACCCGGCATCATGGTGTGGGGAGCGATCTCCTACACTGGCCGTACACCACTGGTGATCGTCGAGGGGACACTGAATAGTGCACGGTACATCCAAACCGTCATCGAACCCATCGTTCTACCATTCCTAGACCGGCAAGGGAACTTGCTGTTCCAACAGGACAATGCACGTCCGCATGTATCCCGTGCCACCCAACGTGCTCTAGAAGGTGTAAGTCAACTACCCTGGCCAGCAAGATCTCCGGATCTGTCCCCCATTGAGCATGTTTGGGACTGGATGAAGCGTCCTCTCACGCGGTCTGCACGTCCAGCACGAACGCTGGTCCAACTGAGGCGCCAGGTGGAAATGGCATGGCAAGCCGTTCCACAGGACTACATCCAGCATCTCTACGATCGTCTCCATGGGAGAATAGCAGCCTGCATTGCTGCGAAAGGTGGATATACACTGTACTAGTGCCGACATTGTGCATGCTCTGTTGCCTGTGTCTATGTGCCTGTGGTTCTGTCAGTGTGATCATGTGATGTATCTGACCCCAGGAATGTGTCAATAAAGTTTCCCCTTCCTGGGACAATGAATTCACGGTGTTCTTATTTCAATTTCCAGGAGTGTATATGTATACAGTTCTGTAAGATGTACGGCTAGCAGTACCGCTGTTGAACATCCAATATCGTCAATGTTTTTTCTTCTCTTTTAAAGTCCCAGTTTTAAAATCCTGCAAATACAAGAAAAAGTGTGATTCTACCAACTGTATTTGCTTGGAGTATATTCGTTGTGACACGGCTATGGGTAGTCTGATACATTCACGGTCTAATTTTTTAGTTAAGGGGATAGTAAAATAGTAAATATCGGTGGTCATTATAATATGCTTGACGTGTGTTTTGTAAAGCACTGCTGGAACTGTAGAACTGCTATGACCAGTCGCATTCTCACTCACGTGATTGGATTATGTTGGACAAAGTCTCGCATCTTGATCTTTACCGTTTTACAGATTTCCTCGAACAGATCGAATAACCGCCACGTCTTCAGTTGAGCATTATAAACCTACATTTAAGAGGGTGAAGAGAAAATGGAGGTCGGCATGCGATTACCCATCCAGATTCATGACAGAAGATTATGTAGCAAAATGAGATCGGGTGCATTCTGAAAACACATGTATGAAAAGGTGGGGCTGGGAGCACTGTCACATCGTGCAGCACGCCGGAATGCACAGAGGAACCTGTATCGCCATGCACTACCGTACCTGCCGTCGTCGCTCTCTGAGTAGGAAGCAGTCTAGTCTGCCCGGTGCTCAGCGTGTGTGGATGTGCGGTGCGGCGCTCTGTGTTGTGGCTGACTGGTTACGTAAACAAGTGCTGCGGTACGTGTACATTGCGTTCCTGGTGCAGCCACCCAATTTGTAAGTAGTGATACTTCTTGTTCATCGTCTTTGTGTTTTGTGAGACTGGAAGCACAAGAACTGATTCCTTGAAGTTTGGTAAATTGCTTTAGTCGTACCACAGCCTAAGTGATACTCCAATAATACCTGATCCCATGGTTTATGAAATGCTACATCAAGCGGTGTAAAACTGAACTAAATAGCCGGGCGAGCAAGCAAAATCAAGTGAGCAGACTACTTCTGTCAAACAAACAAGCGGGTTTGTTTGACTCTTTTCTATTACATTTTCTCGCTCATTTGTAAGCAATGTCAGAGAAGAATATGATGATAAAGTATGTATTTTGTGTCATCTCGATTTTAGTGTACTCTGCCATTAATTTAAGCGTTGTCAAACGGCAGAAAACTTTAAGCTTATGCCTGTAGTTCTGGTTTGAAACGGTAGAGGTCTCACTACCTAATTCCTACCTGTGGAGAATTCGTTAATCGTAACGGTACGACTGAGGCGTTGATGGAAATTACATACCGACTAAAAATTTTTGTTTCAGTTGATCATTATGACGAAGAGAGCGCACAATAAGTGAAAGCAAAAGAGTGAGCCGTGTTGGCTTATATCGATAACGGTCTGTAGATTATATCTCTGGTTGGTTTTCCCTCTGGTCTCCGGGTAGCAATCTTGAGGTGCGTCTTCCGGTTTGAGATGTTTGAGGCGGAACGGACAGTCACCAGGAACGAGGGGGACGGAAGTCGGTTGGAGCAAACGTCTGTTGTTACGCCCCGGTGATTACGTTTGACCTTTTAAACACCTTGCTTTAAATTTTTTAGCTCTCTTAAAGTACCGTGTAATATTTTGGTCTGTAATCTAAAACTATTGTGTTAGCCTGATATCATTTTGCTATCAATGTGTTTTGTTATTGTTTCTTTTTTAAAAAGTTTGTTTAATAAATGTGAATCACTTGGCAAATAATGATTGATGTCACAACCTGGGGCCTAGCTCTTCCATGAATTTCTGCTAACCTGGCTCGAAGGAGTATATGGAAACATTGGAATGGTGAAACTGGATTTAATGAAGCATGTGAAAGATATACCAAAGACCACATTGGGTCGTCGTTTGAAGGGTTTCAATGAAACATCAAAATTTGGAAGACCGATTGATATGACTGCTGAGATGTAAGATGAATTAGCACAGCATATAAGTAATTTGCAGTCTGGTTTCTTCAGAGTAACTGTTATTGAATTAATGAAACTTGCCCACCAATTTTCTGAGAAATATCATCTATCGCATTGCTTCAATAAAGAAAAAAAGATAGCGGGCAAAAAATGATACTGCGGTTTATGAAAGATCATCCCACTTCGTCCTTGCGAGTTCCCGAAGCAATGTCGATGGCATGAGCGAAGGGGTTTAATAAAGAGCGTGTTAATGAGTTTTTTTGTAAATATCTGGAAATACTAGATAAAAATACTAGATAAACATAAGTTTGCTGCTGGCCAGATACATGAAGAAGATGAAACCGCACTATCCACAGTTCACAAACCGTCTCAAGTAATTGCCCAGGAAGGTAAATACCAAGTGAGCGCATCCACAAGTGGAGGAAGGGGTCTTACAAAGACATGTGTATGTGCAGTGAATGCAACAGGGGAATTCATACCTCCTATGTTAATATTTAAGCGCAGCAGAACGAATGACGTCTTAAAAAGGAGATCTCCACCAAACACAGCGTTTGGATGCTCGAAAAATGGATGGATAACATCAAAACTATTTGTCCGATGGCTAGAGCATTTGATAAAATATACAAAAGTTGAAAAAACGGACCAGAAACAAATTTTTATTTTATTTGATGGACATAGCACACACACCAACGATTGAGAGGCTCATGATTATGGTATAATTATACTATCATTTCCGGCTCATACGACCCCTCATTTACAGCCATTTTACACACCATTCTTTAAAGCACTGAAAAATTGTTGCTATGAAGCGGCTTCTTCGTCTCTGCGTTCAAATCCAGGCAGCATCTTACGACAAGCGTACATTGCAGAACTGCTGGATAATGCATATCACAGATCACTTTGTATGGATAAGCACTAAATGATGTTAAGGTAACAGGCTTGAGGCCATGTGGCAGAAATACCATCAGAGAAGAGGACTTTGTAGCTGCTACTGTACACATTGTTGATCAACCAGACGAAGAATCGGTTGGTGGAACTGAAGCAAATAACGCGAAAATCTGGAAGGCTGCTTAACGTTGTAACATCACTCAATGAACAGTCTGTACCTTCCACAATGTCTCACCAATGTGAACCCGAAAACAATACTGCAAAAGTCACCGAAATTAATACCCAGAAAATTTACTTGAACACTTTGTCTCCCGCCCCGCGTTCCTGTGCACGAACCTACAACAAAAGACACACATAGGTGAAAACTTTAACAAGAATAAAAAAATAGAGGACAGAGTGGACTGGTTATGTAAACTATGAAGGAAAATGGGAAGAACACTTGATTCAGTGTATGAAGTGTGAAGGTTGCGCTGCTATGGGAAGTAAAATTAAGAAATATTTCTGTACTGTCTGTGCTCATATCAATTCATTTTCGATACGCCAATTTAAGCAGTTTAAGTTGTGAAGGATTTATATTTTGTTTCCTATGTGCAATTTCATGATGTGTAACTAAGAAAGTAACGTTACGTTGGCAGTTTGTAATGTGTTATTGTCACGTTTTGTTACATTATTCCCTGGATTTATTGTGACATCGCTTACTTCCTACCCTAAGTACGACTAAAGCAATATGTCGTACGGATTAGGAAACCAGTCAGAAGGTACAGATTTCAAAAAGACTGAACACTCATTTTGAGATAACATTTTTGCATTTGTGTAGATGCTGGTTGATAACTAATGAAATAACGATTCAGTGTTCGTAAAACAAACTGAATGATTTAAATTACCCTACCAAGTGCAATTATTCTCCCTTAAGGGGTACTATATGAGCAGCCTTACACTACTGCAAGGGGGTTGCACCGAGAATACTCACATGGAATCCATTGGCCTGTCCCCTAGTTTAGTTGAAGGGGAATTCCCACCCTTGAACAAGAGACCAGCAACAAATGAAGTACACAGGAACTCAGACAACGATTAAAAGATTGAAACAGATAAAGACCAGTCTGCAACTATTATTCGGGAAAACAGTTACAGAGAACATGACATTTCAATTGAAGAGCAAGAAAACCAAACAGACACGGAAAAACAAAAGTCTTTCTTGTCTTCATCGAAATCAGAACAACAGGAAAATTGCCATTAGAAGAAGGCAGTACGAGATCCGAAGAAGACCACGAAGAAAAATCGGCACAGATACCAAGGAAACAGAAGGCTGATAACGCTCCAGCAGTGCAGGGTGGGCCGGCCGCGCTGACCGTGCGGTTCTAGACGCTTCAGTTCGGAACCGCGCGACTGCTAAAGTCGCAGGTTCGAATCCTGCCTCGGGCATGGATGTGTGTGATGTCCTTAGGTTAGTTAGGTTTAAGTAGTTCTAAGTACTTGGGGACTGATGACCTCAGATGTTAAGTCCCATAGTGCTTAGAGCCATTTGAACGATTTTTGAATGCAGGGTGGACTCGAGATTGGGTGCAAACTCACGCGGACACAGGTATTCTTTAACCCTGACAACCATACGTGGCGAGCCTCTCGAGCAGTCCACAGCAGGAAAGTAAACACCAACCACTGCAGGAAACAACAGGCCAGGCAACGACACAGGAACAGCTGAGTGGAACCACAGCAGCTGTGACTGGAGAATGTAAACAAGAAAATAAGATGATTGTGCGGAAACAGCTTTCAGTGTCATCACACGATCCGCAAAAACCGCAATTGAGGCAGCAGGGGGAAGTACTTTGCAACCAGAAGGCTATATAATCTCAAAGTGGTGAGAAGGCGCCGGGAGTGCAAGCCAAACCAAATCTAAATGTGGCACGTCGGAAATATAAGAAAGGTGCGGCAAGAGACTACCAAGACGACGAGACAGGAGAAATGGAAAGAGAACTTCCTGGAAGCGAATCCGGACGAGACAGGTAACTACGGAAATATGAATGGACATGGAAACTGATAAATAGCTTGCAATGGACAATAGGAGGGTTCTTATTCTGCTCACGTATCTAGGGAATAGCCGGCCGGAGTGGCCGTGCGGTTCTAGGCGCTCCAGTCTGGAGTCGAGCGACCTCTACTGTCGCAGGTTCGAATCCTGCCTCGGGCATGGATGTGTGAGATGTCCTTAGTTAGGTTTGATTAGTTCTAAGCTCTAGGCGACTGATGACCTCAGAAGTTAAGTCGCATAGTGCTCAGAGCCATTTGAACCATTTTTTATCTAGGGAATAACAAGTGAAGATGAGGATTCTAGGGAATTTTTTAAAAACTGATGACGTGGCCATTTCCATCCTTCGGCAAGTACCTTGCGAGGGGATGAATCTACAACAGCGATACACTGTGTACAAAATGGCGGTTCTAGCGGTAGGGGTTGTTGCAATTTAGCCAGAATAGAAATGGAATTAAAGAACTTAGAAAAGCAACCGCATGGACGCCTTATCAAAGCCAAACTAAATGAAATAACAATATTAAACCTTTATGCCTCATCAAGAACAAATAACAGGACTAGTAGAGAAGTTTTCCAGTGACAGTATGCCAAATTTTGTGAGACCTGTAAAGAGGAAAGATTTTAATTGTGCTGTAAGATTGACGGACACAGCATATCCATCCTCAATTGCGGCCCCTGAAATAACATGATTGGAGAACTAAAGCCAATAGACGTCAAAGATTGAATGGCCATCACCTGATCCCACTATACGTACGTATCTCCAATGTCAGCCTCGAACTGGACAGATTTTATATCGCAACAGGAATAAATGTACTGTACTATTTAGTAACCCTGTCGGCTTCTCGGACGACCAAGCAATTGTTAAAATAAAAGGCTTACCCGAGTCCACTGTAATGGGGAAGGGATACTGGAAGTTAAACTGCAGCCTGTTCAACGATGACTGGACAAAAACAGTATTCTACGAATGTTATCGAATGTGGGTTCATCGGAAGCGGTTCATTAGTAGCTTTCTTGAATAGTGGGGTAAACTGGTGAGACCTAAAATTTATAAGCTGTTCAGAGACGTATCGTTTAGGATAAGCGACACTAGAAGGGAAAACATCGTTTCCTATTATGTGGCAGTTCGAGAACTCAAAGAAATGTGGACGACGTAGAAGACTGATCTCGCAGATTGAATTACATTCAGCTACAGGAAAAAGAACTCTAAGGCAAAATAATCACTTGCAAACACAAGGAATACATTCCAGACGAACAATGGAGCATCTACCGCCTCAGTAGAGAACGGAAACGGTGCAGACAGATATTTATCGGAAATCTAACATCTTCCGACGGAAACGCCACCGCTAATATGGTAATATGGAGGATACTAAGGACCACTTGCGGAGAAGAGCCATCAGACCGTACCAGGACCTCATGTTTGCTACAACACAGCATCGAAAAAGTGCAAAGAAGGGCAGCTCGTTTCGTGTTATCGCGCAATAGGGGAGAGAGTTGGGGTGGCAGTCACTGAAATGAAGGCGGTTTTCTTTGCGACGAGATCTTCCGAATGCGAAGATATTTTGTTGACACCCACATTCGTAGGGAGAAATGATCATCATAATAAAATAAGAGAAATCAGAGCTCGAACGGAAGGATTTAGGTGTTCCTTAACCCCCCCCCACCCACCCCCCCACCCTCGAGAGTGGAATGGTAGAGAAGTAGTATGAAAATGGTTCGATGAACCCTCTGCCAGGCACTTAAGTGTGAACTGCAGAGTAACCATGTAGATGTAGACGAACGAAAATGTCACTGTGTTGATAGAGCCCATATCCGAAGAAGAAATTGAAGACATTATAAAGTACTTACCACGAAATAGAAGTCCGGGCACTGGCGACATATTGTAAAAATTTTCCATAGTCTTCTGGTCAATTTCCAGAGCGTTATTCACAGAGCTCATGAAAGAGAAACAAAGAAAGCGTCAAATATATTCATAACATGAACCAAGGATTATAGTCCTTGTACCCAAAACTTTGAAACTAAGAAGAATAACTGATTAAACACCAATAACTTTGTTATGTTCCGACTCATAAATAATGGCGCGCATAATAGCCGCAAGACTAAAAGCGACGCTTCCAGAGATTATCGGGTCTGTCTAAACGTGTTGTGTTCCCAACAGGAATATCACTGATCGTCCTGGCTCTCCGAGAGACACGACCGTCTTTTCACGGAATGTCAAACCGGAACTACAGGATTGTTGAACATCGACCTAGAAACTGCTTCTGACAAAATAAGTAACCAGTATCTAACGAATGAGTTGCACACTGTAACTTCTCACCGGTCACAATAGCCTGCAACTACCAGACCGGAACCCAATGATCTCCAAAACACAAATTAGCGGCATTTCAGGGGAGAATTCTCACTTCAGCGCTCAGTCTGGCAGGGATGCCTCTTATCCATGATATTATTTATAATTTCCTTGGAATCAGGGATCTGCTCAGTCACCAACAAAATCTCTGGAATAAATGTTGGTGTTTATGCGGACGATGTAACAATTGTTACTCACACAGCAGCAGGATATTGGGAAGATATTAGAAATTATGGAATCTTATAAGGAAGCGGCAGGAGAACAATAAATAACAATAAAACCTGGCTCCTATGGTTGAACAAAACTTCACAATTGCGCCATATCCCCTCACAGAATGCGGCGAAATGGAAGTGTTCGGCGTTGAACTGAAGAAGAACATGAACGAATAGTTTGAAGATAATTCAAAATCCATGATGGATAAAGTAAGAGACCCCATTAATAGCGAACAGTTGTAGGAACTTAGATCCGAACGGTTGTAGGAACTTAGATCCGAACAGTTGTAGGAACAATATGTCAGTATGCTAGCGCTTTCAAAAATGTGTTATATAGCCGAAATAATAGCCACAGAGCGACAATAAACTGCTCAAATAAAGAAGTATAAAGGATGGTTCATCCGGAAAAGGATACTGTTCCGTGTAGCCAGAGACCAGTTAACAAAACCGTCAAATGAATAATGATTAGACGTAATAGATTGTGAGAAAAAATTATCAGGCCTCATACTCAAAACTTTATAAAATCCTCGAAGCAGCCAGCAAATCGCTCGGCTTTATTGAAGGCCGCGTGGGGAATTACCACGAGAAGTAGGACTCAACGACGTGCGCCCACGTACATTACTCGCACTCTTAAAATCACAACGGGAATTGTAGAAATACTCCGAAATGCAAAGAACTTCTCCTCGAAAAAGGTTATGTGAGAACTACGGAAAGAAGCAAGCCATACACCGGTAGCCAAAGAAAACACATCTTAACTGGAAAATTTGTGCTGGACCGGGACTCTAATAGCGCTTTCCCGCTTCACGCGAGCGGTTGCCTTAACGATTTGGCTATTCGTGCACGGGCCATGACCAGATCCAGACTTCCGCATGTCGCCGTTCCTGCGTCACAACTTGTACTCGAACTAACGTTATGTAATTCTCGTACAGGGGGAGACATTTAATTGTAAGTCGCTGAACGGTATTGGTGGATAAATGCGATATTGCGGTGCTTGTGTTATTAAGAAGAACGATGCATCGCTCCGAGGGAACATTGTATCGCTCTTCTTAACAACACAGGCTCTACAATATCGTATCGTAACAGCTATTATTGGTCGTAACACAACCCACATGTCACCCTTGAACATGGCTCTCAAGCACGCTTTGGTG
Organism: Schistocerca cancellata; assembly: GCF_023864275.1. Lineage (NCBI taxonomy): Eukaryota > Metazoa > Arthropoda > Insecta > Orthoptera > Acrididae > Schistocerca > Schistocerca cancellata. Next base: position 742,999,081 of record NC_064626.1, read on the forward strand.
TAAGCCTGTGGGCGGGAATCGTGGAAGGAGTTCCTTTGGGCCCTTACCTAATGTCACACAAGTTGAATGCGCCCCTGAATTTTACGCGTATTTGCCATGCTTTGTGTGACACATTAGGAAACGTTCCACTTGGTGAGACCTGAGTTTCTCCTGGCGTATACAACTTTCAAATAACTTCCGGGAATTCAGCCAGGTAACACTTTCGTCAAAATGGTTATAGTGATAGACAGATTGAACGTGCGTTGCGCTATCGACCAACTGTACATCGGGTGATTGATGATAATTCTGAGTCGACACCTAAGTCTACTGCCTTTTTGCCTTACGCAGGAAACACTTCCAACAAGACCGGTCGTATTTTACGGAAGTACGATGTGAAATGTGTTTTCCGACCTCCATCTAAAATTAGAGCGCTTTTGAGCTCTGTTAAGGATGATGTTTGTCTGCGTACGGCGGGTGTATATCGTATTCCTTGTAGCTGCGCCATGGCATACATTGGTCAAACTATCAGGACCGTGGAGGACCGATGTACTGAGCATAAACGGCACACACGATTACAGCAGCCAAGTAGATCTGCTATTGCCGAACATTGCTTGGATACTGGTCACGCCATGTTATATAATAACACCGAGATATTGGTATGCACGTCCAGCTATGGGGACAATGTTACACTTCTGGAAATTGAAATAAGAACACCGTGAATTCATTGTCCCAGGAAGGGGAAACTTTATTGACACATTCCTGGGGTCAGATACATCACATGATCACACTGACAGAACCACAGGCACATAGACACAGGTAACAGAGCATGCACAATGTCGGCACTAGTACAGTGTATATCCACCTTTCGCAGCAATGCAGGCTGCTATTCTCCCATGGAGACGATCGTAGAGATGCTGGATGTAGTTCTGTGGAACGGCTTGCCATGCCATTTCCACCTGGCGCCTCAGTTGGACCAGCGTTCGTGCTGGACATGCAGACCGCGTGAGACGACGCTTCATCCAGTCCCAAACATGCTCAATGGGGGACAGATCCGGAGATCTTGCTGGCCAGGGTAGTTGACTTACACCTTCTAGAGCACGTTGGGTGGCACGGGATACATGCGGACGTGCATTGTCCTGTTGGAACAGCAAGTTCCCTTGCCCGTCTAGGAATGGTAGAATGATGGGTTCGATGACGGTTTGGATGTACCGTGCACTATTCAGTGTCCCCTCGACGATCACCAGTGGTGTACGGCCAGTGTAGGAGATCGCTCCCCACACCATGATGCCGGGTGTTGGCCATGTGTGCCTCGGTCGTATGCAGTCCTGATTGTGGCGCTCACCTGCACTGCGCCAAACACGCATACGACCATCATTGGCACCAAGGCAGAAGCGACTCTCATCGCTGAAGACGACACGTCTCCATTCGTCCCTCCATTCACGCCTGTCGCGACACCACTGGAGGCGGGCTGCACGATGTTGGGGCGTGAGCGGAAGACGGCCTAACGGTGTGCGGTACCGTAGCCCAGCTTCATGGAGACGGTTGCGAATGGTCCTCGCCGATACCCCAGGAGCAACAGTGTCCCTAATTTGCTGGGAAGTGGCGGTGCGGTCCCCTACGGCACTGCGTAGGATCCTACGGTCTTGGCGTGCATCCGTGCGTCGCTGCGGTCCGGTCCCAGGTCGACGGGCACGTGCACCTTCCGCCGACCACTGGCGACAACATCGATGGACTGTGGAGACCTCACGCCCCACGTGTTGAGCAATTCGGCGGTACGTCCACCCGGCCTCCCGCATGCCCACTATACGCCCTCGCTCAAAGTCCGTCAACTGCACATACGGTTCACGTCCACGCTGTCGCGGCATGCTACCAGTGTTAAAGACTGCGATGGAGCTCCGTATGCCACGGCAAACTGGCTGACACTGACGGCGGCGGTGCACAAATGCCATTCGACGGCCAACACCGCGGTTCCTGGTGTGTCCGCTGTGCCGTGCGTGTGATCATTGCTCGTACAGCCCTCTCGCAGTGTCCGGAGCAAGTATGGTGGGTCTGACACACCGGTGTCAATGTGTTCTTTTTTCCATTTCCAGGAGTGTATTAAGGAGGCAGTTGAGATTAAATTAGCGAGAAACCTCGTTAACAGGGATGGAGGTTTTTGTTTAAACTCTATTTGGAATCCGGCTCTCTCCCTTGTCAAAAAACAGAGGGACACAGTCAGTGCTACCTCACCTGCGAATTCGTAGTCTCACTATCTATAGCTCTGACTTTGATCATCTTTGGTGGCACTAGTGTTCAGTGTGTGTGTTATCTTTGCTGCTTCAGTCCGAGAACCGAGGTTTTAAATTTGCATGTACGTCGACTGTCCGTTGCAGTTTGCGTTGAAAATGGCGGGGTATTCTCCCGCCGAAATATCGGCGGTCGCTGAAAGTGTTACCTGGCTGAATTCCCGGAAGTTATTGAAAGTTCCACTTGGTGTTCGACAACAGCTATGGTTTCAGCGTGGTGGTGCATCGCCATACTTCGGAATGAATTTGAGTAACTATTTACAGGAAGCGTTTCCAAGGAAATGGCTTGGTCGTGGAGGTCCAATGTTCTGGCCTCCAGATTCTCCGGATCTTAATGCACTAGAGTTGTATTTGTGTAGCTACTTAAAGGAACAAGTTTATGGTACTCCACCCTTAGATGCCCATTGCTCACGTGCATGTCGCTTCGGCAACGGTGGATGCATGTGTGTTGCATAGGGCCCAGCAAAGTTTTATCAAGCGTGTGGCGAAGATTTGCAAATGGGAGGTGGTACTTTGAACATCTTCGCTAAAGTGAACGTTGCTCGTACGTGTATGTACCGTCTCTGTGAAAATAAGCCTGGACGAAAGTGTAGAGAATGAAATTATTGTGCATAGTACTGAATAATGTGCATTCTAATGTAAACTACCTATTGTGTTTTCTGTACCTCATTGGCTACAGAAGATATTTCTGTATCCGATATTATTTTCAAATGGATTTATATACAAAGTGGTCGTTTACGTCTGTAAGTAGTTCAGGTTGCATCTTCATGTTTAAATAAAGGTAACAATAACAGAAAGAAATACAAAAAATACTGCAGCGTGCAGGTGTAAATTGGATATTATTTGATTGTTTTAACTGAAAAAAAAGAAAGTTTGGCGCGAATGCGACTCGAAAACCGACGATTCTGTATATACGTTACCCTCGACATTGCTTTGTCTCACTGAGCTAATGGTACAACTCCTTGGCCATACTACACGCAGTTACAGCATTGCCAGAGCCTCGTTCTTTAAATCGCATTGCCGGCCGCAGTGACCGAGCGGTTGTAGGCGCTTCAGTCTGGAACCACGCTACCGCTACGGTCTTATGTTCGAATCCTGCCCCCGGGCATGGATGTGTGTGATGTCCTTAGGTTCGTTGGGTTTAAGTAGTTTTAAGTTCTAGGGGACTGATGACCTCAGATGTTAAGTCCCATAGTGCTCAGAGCCATTTGAACCATTTTAAACGTCATTTCTATAAAATCTGTTGGAGGGACTAGGTTTTGCTACATGCAGTTCTGTCTTGAACTGGGATGAGGAAACGCATGACGACCGCTAAGTACGGCATTTCTTCTTCACCCTGTATATTAAGATACCGACGGTGATCCAATATCAAATTATCAGCCATCAATTGCCCGTCAAGTTGCTCGTAAGAAAAGACTCAGAGGCACGCGGATTCCCACTTGAAGTAGCCGGTTTTGGTGTGGAAAGCACGGCACTCCGATCCAGCAGTCCATGTGAGTAGCTGTGCTTCTCGCCCGTCGGCCGCTAACCGCAGGCGTCCGGTTTCAGGGCGGTCACGGGTGAGCTCTAGCGTTACAGAGAGGACACGCGATACAATCACCAGGTGGAGAGCATTTAGCGAAACAGAACTGGCCTCTGCAGAGGCTTGCTATCGTGAAACACAACGCGACACAGACGGCTAAACTGCGGGCGCTCTCGGAGCAGGTGGCCGGGCTCCGGTTACGCGGCCGTGACTTCACCGCCCTTCCAGTGCACGTGGCAGCCTCGGGGCTTTCGTAAGAGACGGGCCATAGCTGGGTGTCCGCGAAGGACCCTGCCTGTCTTACTCCAGGGAGCACGAAATGGACGGAAATCGGTGGATGTGATGTACAGTCGTGCTCAAAAGTATCCGAACGACCTGAATTGCATTTCGCCTTATTCGCATACAACCCACATAACGCAGCTGTCTAGCAGGTCTTCTAATCGCTCCTCGGTACAGTCGTTTGACTGTTGAAAATGCTTCCAACAAGTCACCACTAGAAAACACTGCTCTGTATCGCAATAACTCAAAATGTTAAGTAATACCAAAGTACTACAAATATCAGGCAACCCCTCATCACAGATAAGACTGTCCTTAAGGCCTCTAAGCTCACATTTATTACAATAACTGACATACTTGAAATGTTACCTCTCTCATTATTACGTCAGATAGGTAATGCACGTAGTAAGTTCGTCGCATTCATGATTTCCTCTTCAAAGTAATATACCGTCTTTATTGTTTAACACAAAATGACATTAAAAATGTAAGTCATTCACGAGCAACTAGTTGAGAAAATGTATGAACTTCAAATGACACGGCGAACCGTCTCGTTCTGCATATGGGTTCACACCCAGGTCAAGAAGACTAAGCAAAGACTACGTGACTGACGGAAACTAACAGTCATTGCTGACTAGGCATACAGAGAGCGATATACCTCGATTTTAGACAGTATCAGTTAGCAAATATCAACCTTAAATTACATAACGTAAACATTTTTAACGGACGCGAATTCCTACCCAGCATCTATTGTCCTTTTTAACGAACTACGAGAGATGTTAAATATTGCTCCTTCACAAGTAACTTACTTGATATGCCGTGAGGTAAAGCTTTGTGTTGTACAGGGATTCGAACCCAGAACCTAATCGGATTGTTGTCGAAGCATAATCAACTATGAAATATCGGATTTTCTCGGCAGTAGCTAGATGTTTTAACTGTACTGACGACATGAAACATTAATTATTTCCTTCCCAGGACTCCAACCTGACACCCATCGCTGTTATATTCTACAGAAAACGAACGTTAAATATGGGTTTGTTACACCAGCAGCAACATGTGAGCATGTTTGAACTAGAAATAATATGACGAAGAGTTCAGTGCTGACTGGGAATCGAACCCCACACATATCGTTGTTGACTGCACACAAAGAGACGTCAGCTACCGAATTTTTCTCCACCTGCAACTCGGAATAACATCCTTGAACTTACAGTGATATCTCAAATAGTTTTGTGTCTCACTGGGTGTCAAAAACGTCATATATCGTTAGTGTTGACAACGAATGAAAATACATTCAAAATCTAAATTATTATCCACCAGCAGATAGGTGTTCTCATGCTAGAGATTGATAATACGTAATGAATAGTGCTGGGCCAGGATTCGAACCCATTCACGCGCAGTATGTGGAGATGTTAAGGAATCTGCAGTTTTGAACAAACAACAAATTGTAGTCGAGCTGTATTGTCACGAAAGGATCAAATTTCGCGTTAAGGGCGGTCTCCGTTGCATTCCCAGTTCAGAACCAATTTTATCGACATACAGAATCTCAAATAAAAGATAAAATAAGTGACCTGTGACCCTACATGGCGTTTGTTTCGTCACTAGAAATAAATAACTAGTATAAGAAAGATTACTGCTGATAGAGATTCTACATGACGGGACTAACGTCTACTTGGTAGAGAAGGAATATCATGTTTAACGTGAATTTCAGACCACAATGCCATTATACCTTCTTCACTTGGCGTAGCCAGAAGAGAACAGGATCTGCCTCTCCTTATCAAAAATCATCAGCTTTTTTACAGCTCAGCACGATACCACAGGGCTAGGGAAGACGCATGTGTTTAAAGTTCCTTTTACAAGGCCAATACTGGCTAGAATCGTAAACCGCTATTCAAAGGACGACATTAGTTGCGATTTTCACGTGCAACGACTTTCCTGGGCTGAAAACCGTAAATTTACAAGCTTTTGTTACACCTCAAGCGATAATAACTCAGATTATTCAATCGAAATGACAGGAAAAATCAAGTGCAATTTGAGGCTTAATTCCGTGCACACCAGGAAGTAACTCGTCGATCACAGAGTTGTCAAACATACGTTGCCTTGTTGCCAAATTTCAGTTACATTACCAGCAGGAAGAAGACGAACCGATGTGATCCTACAGCGGGCTGGGAAGTGACCTTAGCTGGCGTCTCAAAGACGTGGCTGCTACAGCCTGGAAAACGTAATCCGTCTGATTCACATTTCTGTAACTAGGTTTAGGGTCTGGTGCGTAGTTACTAATAATACTCAGAACTGACTGCAAACTAAGCAACATAAATCAGTAACTCTCATAGTTGTTTTTATAATTCTTTCGTAAGTGTACTCAAAACTAAGAAAGTCATTGACGTTTTCGTGCCTCGCCGATAGTCGAGCACAACAAACAAATAAAAGTAGAAAAAGAATTTGTGTGTGTGTGACAGAGAGAGGGAAGAGAAGAGAGAGAGAGAGAGAGAGAGAGAGAAATAAAAAAGAATGAGAGAGAGAGAGTGAATACTTGTAAAGAATTTAAATCATGGTATGTAATTAAATCTTTCATTAAAATAACACATTCCACATCATTACAAAATGTCGTATTCATAATCTATGGGACAAGTACTAATCTAATCATATCATTTTGCTGACTAGCCATGAAGAGGCATGAATTACCGAAATTTTCGACAATATCAGTACCGAAATCTAAACTTGAAAATAAAAGACGACAGTTTTTGTTTTAAACTGGGACTCCAATCAAGACCCCTTCGTCCCTGTTAACTAACCACAAAAGATGTCTGTTATACCTCGATTCAGAAGTAACAAAGTGTGCATGCATTTAAAGATGAAGCGCATTATGTGAAGTTCTGTAACGGTGATACGAACCCAACACGTAATCGGATTATTAACTAAGAAAAATCAAACGTTACGTATCGGTTTCACTTACCATCTGCTAGGTGTTTGAATCTAAAATAAGGATTCAAATTTTTGTGCCTGAGCCACAATCGAACCGCACACATACCGTCCTTCTTTATCATCTACGAATACAGTTTAAGTATCAATTGCTTAGTCACCAACAGTAAGATGTGTGCGTGTTTGACCAGAAATAACGACACCTATTGCCATTGTTGGCAACACATGAACAGACACGAAAAATGCACGTTAATTTTCACTAGCAGGCTGATGTGTACGTGATAGGCCTTGAAATGAAATCAGGATTCGGACGCACATACTTACCTCTGGAGGAGATCTAGAGAAGATTTCAGTCTTGGGAAAAGCAACGAAATGATTGGACTATTCTGTTCCGAGAGATTCAGATCCTCGAAAGAAGAGATACGAATTCCAGTCACAGTCAAGCACCAAATTTTTCAACGTCTCTAGTTCAATCAAGTACCAGTAATATAAGAGCCCTGTTCCTTTAAATGCCTACCGGTTCATCAAATAAAGTAAAATTTTCTAATGTAAGTAAGTTTACTGGCGACAGTATTTCTGTTTACCATGACTTCCGCCTATGTCATTTCCCAACGTAAACCGGCTCTGCTCAGTTGGTAATGAAGGAACGTGATGTTTAATGCGGATTCTGGATTATAACGTCTTTCTCTTGAGGTTACCAGAGGTAAAGGAAATCTGTTTGTGCCTCTTAAAAGTAAATGCCTGAACCCATGCGTTGCACCTGTGATAGTTCGTTCCGCCAGACCATTGTGGCCACATTTCCTAGCCCCAGGAGTGTGCTCTAACGGATGATGTGATTAGCTTACAAAATTAGTCACTGTGGAAAAAATGCGAGTCTATTAAATGGTTAAGTAGAAGCAAGCTTCTGACGCGGAGATTATGCTATTCTGATGTCAGCAGGATGTAAAGACTCTTCTAGACATCATAACCTCTATGTGAAGCCATTTTAGAATTATCACTATTTTAGCAAATTTCTTAGTTCGAGAAAACCCACGGTGAAGTGTGAAGTTACAGGGTAATTCGATTATTACCATCATTATTACTATCATTTTCTTCATACCACTGCTGGAACACATGTGCTTGAAGATCATTTAACGCCTTTTGTCCATTATAGAAGTTGCTGCCCAAGAAAAGGTTCTTTCCCTGTCTACGGAATCCTTTTCATGTTAATATCAAACATCAGCAATTACTCGTAGATTACGTTAAACCTAAAATAATTGATGAAAACATTACTCGATAACAAAAACGCGCTGCCTTTCTTCATTTACTTGCGCCTAAAAATGGCTGTCGAATACTGCGAAACTAAAAGCCAAGGGATCTTACTGCCTTCCGATATACGTCGCTGTCAGTTCTTCCATATGATTTGGTCGACGTGACCTGTTACAAGTTGTATATGGCAGAGAATGTTTTAGAAAATCAATTGTTTTCCTTTGCAATAAACAGAAAGAATTTCAATCTTAGCTATCCAAGTTCAAAATTTTCGCAATATTAGTTCAAATTTATTATTCGCTTCTGTAATGTAGGAAAGTATTTCACAGTTGTAAAACCCACATCACACTCATTGACGTTACACTTAGTCACTCACCATAAATTCTAGCTCAGAGTGATACCAATTTAAGTAACCTAATGTAGCGAAGACTGTTTGCCAGTGCTCTTTCTCACCGGAAAATATGCAATTCACTCATTCGGCTCAGTACACTGTAACAGTAATTTCTGTTTGTATGCAATGTATACGGATTGTAGAATTTAGTGGTGTTCTGGCGTCCACTTCTGTATACAATATGCCTGACCTAAACGGACCCTTTATCATTACAGGCCCTGGGCAGTGCATCATCATACTGGCAACAGTAATGTGGTTATACTGACAACCTCACTGTTGATTTTAGCAGATTTTCTAATCATTTAAATCATGACCTTCCAGTGGGAGACATTTCGTGCCCCTTTTCTTTCTGTAAAATTTGTCAATAAGCTTTAAGCCTTCCAACCAGCGAAATGCGGCAGAGTACGGCCAGTAAAAGATTCACAAATCATGGTGTAGTGCCGTTAAGACGATTTCTTTAAACATTGTAGTAGCTGAAGGAATTTAGTTTCTTTGTAAATCGTCTTATGCAGCAACGTTCATAGAAATCTAAAATAGGAAAAGCTCTTTGTCCAGGTACAAAAGTTGTAAAATAAAATTCCCACAGCATATGTCAGGTTGATCTTTTCATCTACTAAGTATTTTGTGTAAGAGGTATCACAGGTAATGTTCCTGTAGCTGTGGGAACTGATGGTTGAAAATGAGTTTAACACCAATGGGTACAGTACTGCTAAATATTCAAAATCATTATCAACCTAAGTCTGAGTTCATCCACAAACTGAGACGTATTTATAATATTGAAGCTAGTCTGTGTGTCATTGTCTCCCTCGAGTGGGCATTAGAAGGCATTTACTGACATGTATACAATACTATGAATACTTCGAACGCTGTAGCTACCATTGCTCTCATAAACTAATTTTGTTTTTTTAATTCTTCTGGGTCTTCATTGTGCATTATGAGCAGTAGATACATCCTTAGACAAAAAAAAAATGACCGCCGAATTGTTCACGTAAAGTGGACAATACAGTCGTGCTCCCCTAAGAATTCTATGTCCGGCAATATGCTCGATGGTTCAAATGTCTCTGAGCACTATGCGACTTAACTTCTGAGGTCATTAGTCGCCTACAACTTAGAACTAATTAAACCTAACTAACCTAAGGACATCACACACATCCATGCCGGAGGCAGGATTCGATCCTGCGACCGGAACGGTCGCTCGGCTCCAGACTGTAGCGCCTAGACCGCACGGCCACTCCGACCGGCGCAATATGCTCGATCTGGCAACATTGTAACTACGGAACCTCCCGGAGGAAGTCTTGACTGCAGTCTGAGTACATCACTCTTGTATACGACAGTAGTCTTGAGGTAAAAAGCGAGACTAGCTACTACGGTGTCTGGCAACCAAAAGCACACGTCGACAAAATTTTTATCGCCCCTTTCCTCTCGGTGCTGAAGCTCTGAGTGTATTTCAAGTGAATCTACAAAATATTTCCCTTTCTATCACATTGGTAATAACGGTTTGGTTTAATAATATTTTAGCGAGAGCTTTCTTGGCCGGCCATCTGCCTCTGAAAAGTGCGTGCGTCTGAGTTCTCTGGGACCCGTTTACTGTCTACCGGCGGGAGCTGAGGCACTGCGCTGTCTCGCCTTCTGCCGACAATGTCTGCTCCACTCCTCACTCTCGACGGTGTAACATGCTTTAATGTTGTTGAGTGGTGACCCATAAAATCTGTCTACGATTTGTGTTTCACACTCGATAGCAGTGGAGACACAAAACCGTTTTTATTTGGTGAGTATTTTATTACACTAGTATGCAACACATCAATGCGGCAGAGAATTAATTTCATTGTTTCTGATCCAGTGCACTATAATTAAAGTGTCATATCCCGTCCTTTTTCCTTTGACAGGAGAGTCTTCAAATAATTTATTTTTGTCATGGATTCATACGTGTTAGTCAAGGCGCAGAAAGTAAATGCAATGTAATGTGTTTGGTTTCTTTCTTTGATTCCCTATGGTAAATGGAAGCGAAACATTGTGTCAATATCTTTCAGAAACTGCTCTACAGCTACTCAGGCAAATTGCTTTTTTTGAGGTCCATACATTCATTAATGAAGAAGTGAACGCTGTTCAAAAGTGACATTTAAAATATTCAGTTGTATTTAAGGCGACAAGATTGCCCATATTTGAAGCTACCCGGAGAAAAAGTAAATTCCTAGAGCCGCTGTTAGCAAATGTCTGCAGAGAGTTGCTAATTGCTACTGTGGAAATTTAGTATAGAGGCCCTATAGTAATCAAGAGGTTCATTTCCTTCATACTTATCACCCTGGCATGTGAGTCTTAAGTGATGAACAATATTGAAATTCTTATTGTTGACAGTCGATTCGAATTTCTTCAGAGACGCTTGTATTGTGAAGCAGCTTGGCAGTCAGAAATCCGAGATCTATCACCATTAACATGACTTACAGAGTCGAGCTACTAAGAGGACGTGATGTGTAAAGGTTTTCTTCCGATTTCGTTACAGCATTTTTTCTGGAAATTCGTAGCTCCATAAAATAAATCAGAAAAGAAGCTCACATACGCTCTCCCCTACCATGGTTAGAACTGACGACTCATTGAGCCGTTCCAACACGAAACACAGGCGGTACCACAGGGCTACGGGCACACTGCTGCCAGCACGCCATTCTCATCATGGTATTGGTCCCTCAGCCTCATAACGCATCATGAAAGATAATAAAACTTGTCACTTATGTGATGAATAGCATTTCTTTAGCCAAAAAATTGAATTTTTAGTCTCAGTGTCTTAGTTTACATGAGGATTATATAGCACGAGTCATTCAAATGGAAAGGGAACATCAAGTGAATTTAGCGAGTCAGTTCAGCACCATACGCAGAGGTGATTGCACTCTGACAGTGTTGCCAAATGTTTGTGACGATGCTGCCAATTCTCAGCTGTACTAGGAACTGCTCTGTAGTGGTATGCGAGGAGAATCCCATGCTCGTGTCATAGGAGGATATGGAGAGGAGGCGTGGGGTTCGGTTAATATGCAGCATTTTCTCCTACCAGTTATGTGAAACATTCAGGTGTGTAATCTGCCACCATGATTACAGTTTCCCACAAAATATATACAAATAAAACACTTACCTAGTTACTTTGTGACAAAAATTATTTCAGTACAATAAAAAGTCTTTGGAAATCAAATTTGCTCAACTGTTACGAACAATAAGGTAATAAACACTTTGCACCTCGAAATCGGTTGCATCTATGTGCAGTCTTGTGATCATACAAACAGAATTTCATGAATTGCACGAGAATGCAGAAAAATGTTGGTGCGAATGCAAGATATAAGAAACACAGTTAAGTAATTATTCTGTGCCACGTAATAATCAATTCATTTGAAAATTCAGAAGAGAAGGAACTAAAAATCATGCCCATTAAGACAGAAACTAAAGTGCAGATGCGGGCACTGTGCAGATCTGCGCTTTTACATCTTCAGATCTGTACAAATAATGTATACTAAGCAGTGTATTCATTGCTTTCGTAATGTTTCCCTCTTGTTAAGTCTTCGAATGATGAACTGGATTCACACCCATGAGTCTGATTGTTTCTTTGTATCCTTCCATCTACTATCTTTGTGTGTTATTGCCCGTTGTTCAGAAAGCAAAATATTATGCCTGCTCCCACGAGGTATTAGAACAAGGTCGCAAGAAGACTAACGAATTATAATCAAAATACACTGAGACGCCAATTAGTCTGTCGTCATGTTGTTAAGTCGGCAGAAATAGTTGAGTATTATTGTCTGCATCACCGGCACCCCGTTGTCATCTTCTCTTACTGAGATTTTCATATTACCTTGAACACAAGACGCCGAGATAAATGTGTATAATCCCCGTGAAGAAACATCCCACATTCCAGTCATTCTGATCCATTCATTACGCGCAGCGGCAGCAGTGTTTGTTGACTTGAAAAATGCCGAGTTGCACTGTGGTCCGAAAGCCACGTTAAACTGGCTAGGTAAGTCAACTGAAAGGTCGGAGGAAAGCAATGGCATACAACCTCCAACAAGACCGTGCCTATTGAAGCACTGTGGTGTTCAAATCAATTTTGCGACTGATGACTGCTTTACTTTACTATGGGTTATTAACTTTTTTTGTTTTCATGCTGTGGCTTTGATACCAGTAAACGTACGTAACCGGCCGAGCACTGTCATCATTCGAGTTGTCAAGGCGGTAGACGACGATGCTGTCGACCCCAGTTACAATCTTGGTCATGGCTATGTGCCTTTGTGCATATTTCAAGATATACTTTCATACACTTGGTACCCACCCAAATCGATATCCGATAGAGCTGTTCAAATGATTCAAATGGCTCTGAGCACTATGGGACTCAACTGCTGTGGTCATAAGTCCCCTAGAACTTAGAACTACTTAAACCTAACTAACCTAAGGACATCACACACATCCATGCCCGAGGCAGGATTCGAACCTGCGACCGTAGCGGTCGTGCGGTTCCAGACTGTAGCGCCTTTAACCGCCCGGCCACTCCGGCCGGTCAATAGAGCTGTATTTAGCAACGTGAATCAGATATGTTTTCCGAGCAAGACATCGGACAACACGTCAGTGCAGCGAGATTTCGTTTGTGTGTTGCGTATGGTGCAAGAAATATTTGTATTTTGCTTGCTTCTGTGATAGGTTTCACCCCACTGAATGCGAGCAAGCTCACGAATAGACTGTCAATAATTGGAATTGCGCAATAATAACTTAAAAGGTGTATTTTTGCGTTATGTATCCCGATGAAATTAACTGTAAAGATATTATATGCCTACTTCCTTATTACTCACGCTTCTCGATGCTTTCCTCAGAAAATGAAAAGAGAGAGAGAGACAGAGAGAGAAAACATAAATGTATTTCAAATATCAGCTCGATGACGCTATGTTCGTCTCGTGATGTAAAGCAATGGTAGTTGATAGGTAGTACCTCGTTGTACTAGCGATATGTATGGATACAGGGTTCTTTCTTTTCTCTCTGCAAACAACCAGAACAGAATTCAGTAACTAAGTGGTAAGAACACCTACGCAGTGCGACAATTAAACACTCAGCCTTTCTTGGTTATTTTGTTAATCGTTAACTATTGTATGTAATACAGTAAACACCCTTGATTACTGATTTGTTATTACTAACATTATTCTTGTTATTCGTCACTTCACAACAGATTTCCCGTCACTCACTGCTGCCAAAACACATAATGAATGGATCAGGATGATTGAAATGTGGGATGTTTCGTCACGGAGAATATCCACATTTATCTCTGCGTCTTGTGTTCAGGTTAATATGAAAATCTCGGTAAGAGAAGACGACAACTGGATGGCAGTAATACAAGCAATAATATCCAACTATATCTGTCGCCTTAACACCAAATTGGCGCTCAGTGGATTTTGATTATAATTCGTTAGCCTTCTTGCGACCTCGTTCTAATACCTCGTGGGAGCAGGCATAATATTTTGCTTTTTGAACACCGAGAAATAACACACAAAGGTAGTAGATAGCGGTGCTACCAGACGAAAAGATCAACCTGACACAAGCTGTGTTTTAGAACCTTTATACCTGGACAAAGACCTACTCCTATTTATGATATCTGTGAATGTGCTGCATAAGACAATTTACGAAGAAACTAAATTCCTACCGCTACGACAATGTTTAAAGAAATCGTCTTAGCGGCACTAAATCGTGGTTTGTGAATCGTTTACTGGCCGTACTCTGCAGCATTTCGCTAGTTGGAAGGCAAAAAGCTTACTGACAAATTTCACAGAAGGAAAAGGGGGACGAAATGTCTCCCACTGGAAGGTCATGATTTAAATGATTATAAAAATGGTTCAAATGGTTCTGAGCACTGTGGGACTTAACATCTGAGGTCATCAGTCCCCTAGAACTTAGAACTACTTAAACCTAACTAACCTAAGGACATCACACAAATCCATGCCCCAGGCAGGATTCGAACCTACGACCGTAGCAGTCGCGTGGTTCCGGTCTGAACGCCTAGAACCGCTCGGCCACCACGGCCGGCAAATGATTAAAAAACAGCTAAAACGAATAGTGAGGTTGTCAGTATAAGCACATTACTGTTGTCAGTATGATGTTGCACTGCTCAGGGCCTGTAATTATAAAGGGCCCGTTTAGGTCAGGCGTATTATATACAGAAGTGGTAGCCAGAACACCACTAAATTCTACAAATGGTTCAAATGGCTCTGAGCGCTATGGGACTTAACATGTCATCAGTCCCCTAGAACTTAGAACTACTTAAACCTAACTAACCTAAGGACATCACACACATCCATGCCCGAGGCAGGATTCGAACCTGCGACCGTAGCAGTCCCGCGGTTCCGGACTGTGCGCCTAGAACCGCTAGACCACCGCGGCCGGCCACTAAATTCTACAATTCGTATGCATTGCATACACACAGAAATTACTGTTAAAGTGTACTGAGCCCAATGAGTGAATTGCATATTTTCCGGTGAGAAAGAGTACTGACAGACAGTCTTAGCTACATTAGGTTACTTAAACTGGTATCACTCTGAGCTAGAATTTATGGCCAGCGACTAAGTGTAACGTCAATGAGTCGGATGTGGGTTTTGAAACTGTGAAATACTTTCCTCCATTACAGAAGCGAATATTAAATTTGAACTAATATTGCGAAAATTTTGAACTTGGATAGCTAAGAATGAAATTCTTTCTGTTTATTGCAAAGGAAAACAATTGATTTTCTAAAACATTCTCTGCCATATACAACTTGTAACAGGTCACGTCGACCAAATCATATGGAAGAACTGACAGCGACGTATATCGGAAGGCAGTAAGATCTCTTGCCTTTTAGTTTCGCAGTATTCGACAGCCATTTTTAGGCGCAAGTAAATGAAGAAAGGCAGCGCGTTTTTGTTATCGAGTAATGTTTTCATCAATTATTTTAGGTTTAATGTAATCTACGAGTAATTGCTGATGTTTGATATTAACATGAAAAGGACTCCGTAGACAGGAAAAGAACCTCTTCTTGGGCAGCTACTTCTATAATGAACAAAAGGCATTAAATGATCTTCAAGCACATGTGTTCCGCAGCGGTATGAAGAAAATGATAGTAATAATGACGGTAATAATAGAATTACCCTGTAACTTCACACTTCACCGTGGATTTTCTCTAACTAAGAAATTTGCTAAATTACTGAAAATTCCAAAATGGCTTCACATCGAGGTTATGATGTCTAGAAGAGTCTTTACATCCTGCTGACATCAGAATAGCATAATCTCCGCGTCAGAAGCTTGCTTCTACTTAACCATTTAATAGACTCGCATTTTTTCCACAGTGACTAATTTTGTAAGCTAATCACATCATCCGTTAGAGCACACTCCTGGGGCTGGGAAATGTGGCCACAATGGTCTGGCGGAACGAACTATCACAGGTGCAACGCATGGGTTCAGGCATTTACTTTTAAGAGGCACAAACAGATTTCCTTTACCTCTGGTAACCTCAAGAGAAAGACGTTATAATCCAAAATCCGCATTAAACATCACGTTCCTTCATTACCAACTGAGCAGAGCCGGTTTACGTTGGGAAATGACATAGGCGGAAGTCATGGTAAACAGAAATACTGTTGCCAGTAAACTTACTTACATGAGAAAATTTTACTTTATTTGATGAGCCGGTAGGCATTTAAAGGAACAGGGCTCTTATATTACTGGTACTTGATTGAACTAGAGACGTTGAAAAATTTGGTGCTTGACTGTGACTGGAATTCGTATCTCCTCTTTAGAGGATCTGAATCTCTCGGAACAGAATAGTCCAATCATTTCGTTGCTTTTCCCAAGACTGCAATCTTCTCTAGATCTCCTCCAGAGGTAAGTATGTGGGTCCGAATCCTGATTTCATTTCAAGGCCTATCACGTGCACATCAGCCTGCTAGTGAAAATTAACGTGCATTTTTCATGTCTGTTCATGTGTTGCCAACAATAGCAATAGGTGTCGTTATTTCTGGTCAAACACGCACACATCTTAATGTTGGTGACTAAGCAATTGATACTTAAGCTGTATTCGTAGATGATAAAGAAGGACGGTATGTGTGCGGTTCGATTGTGGCTCAGGCACAAAAATTTGAATCCTTATTTTAGATTCAAACACCTAGCAGATGGTAAGAGAAACCGATACGTAACGTTTGATTTTTCTTAGTTAACAATCCGATTACGTGTTGGGTTCGTATCACCGTTACAGAACTTCACATAATGCGGTTCATCTTTAAATGCGTGCACACTTTGTTACTTCTGAATGGAGGTATATCAGACATCTTTCGTGGTTAGTTAACAGGGACGAAGGGGTCTTGATTGGAGTCCCAGTTTAAAACAAAAACTGTCGTCTTTTATTTTCAAGTTTGGATTTCGTTACTGATATTGGCGAAAATTTCGGTAATTCATGCGTCTTCATGGCTAGTCAGCAAAATGATATGATTAGATTAGTACTTGTTCCATAGATTATGAATACGACATTTCGTAATGATGTGGAATGTGTTATTTCAATGAAAGATTTATTTACATACCATGATTTAAATTCTTTACAAGTATTTACTCTCTCTCTCTCATTCTTTTTTATTTCTCTCTCCCTCTCTCTCTCTTCTCTTCTCTCTCTCTGTCACACACACACAAATTCTTTTTTTATTTTTATTTGTTTGTTGTGCTCGAATATCGGCGAGGCACGAAAACGTCAATGACTTTCTTAGTTTTGAGTACACTTACGAAAGAAATATAAAAACAACTATGAGCGTTACTGATTTATGTTGCTTAGTTTGCAGTCAGTTCTGAGTATTATTAGTAACTACGCACTAGACCCTAAACGCAGTTACAGAAATGTGAATCAGACGGATTTCGTTTTCCAGGCTGTAGCAGCCACGTCTTTGAGACGCCAGCTAAGGTCACTTCCCAGGCCGCTGTAGGATCACATCGGTTCGTCTTCTTCCTGCTGGTAATGTAACTGAGATTTGGCAACAAGGCAACGTACGAGGGTTGTTTTTTAAGTAAGGGCCGTTCGCGCGTATAGTCCCGTAGTTCGCGCGGACGCCGCAACAAGCCACCGCGCCACTTGACGGCATCCGTCCCGTTCACACTGTTGCAAGTTGCAGCTCTGTAGCTGACGTGTACGCATCGCTGTGCTACTTTATAATGTTTACGATTATTGAATCGCCCGCCGTGTGTGAAATACGGTCAGTGATACGTTTTTTGCCCGCTAGAAGCGTATCAGCTGCAGAAATTCATCGTCAGTTAACGGAAGTTTATGGCTTGTATGCAATGAGTGAAGGTAAAGTGCGTCAATGGGTTAGAGAGTTTAAAAATGGCCGTCAAAACGTCCATGACGAAGAACGCTCAGGCCGGCCCTCTGTGATCACTGATGATTTGGTGGCTGCAGTCGAAACAAAGATTCGTGAGGACAGAAGATTCACAATTTCCACTCTTTCTTTGGAATTTCCACAAATTTCAAGATCGGTTTTGTACAAAATTGTGTCTGAAAACCTAAACTTTAAGAAACTGTGTTCTCGGTGGGTACCTAGACTCCTCACATAGGACCACAAAGGGAAGAGATTTGCCACTTCATTGGACTTTTTGATTCGTTACGAGGAAGAAGGGGATGACATGTTGAGTCAAATTGTCACTGGAGATGAAACATGGGTATGCCATATCACTCCCGAAAGCAAGCGACAATCGATGGAATGGCGACGTTCAACCTCACCCGTCAAGGTCAAAGCCAAACAGACGCTGTTAAAGCGCAAGATTATGGCAACTGTGTTCTGGGACCGGCGCGGTGTTTTGCTAGTGGACTTTATGCCACGAGGAACGGCAATCAACTCAGATGCCTACTGTGCAACTCTAAAGAAGCTCCGCAGAGCAATTCAAAACAAAAGGCGCGGCAAGCTGACAAAAGGAGTTTTGCTCCTGCACGATAACGCTAGGCCTCACACCTCTCGGGATTTGATTGATTCTTTTGGCTGGGAAGTTTTGGACCATGCACCATACAGCCCCGACCTTGCTCCTAGCAATTTTCACCTTTTCCGGTACGTGAAACACCATCTTGGCGGGCAGCGCTTCAATGACGACGATGAAGTGAAAGCGGCCGTGAACTCTTGGCTGTCGGAGCAGGCGGCCGAATTCTTTGAAGAGGGAATTAAAAACTTAGTTGTACGGTATGACAAGTGCTCAAATAAACAAGGCAACTATGCAGAAAAATACGTAAAAATGTGTAGAATCAGAAAATAAAAGTTTTTTTTACAAAAGTATTTGTATCTTTTTTTAAAAAAATAGAAACGGCCCCTACTTAAAAAACAAGCCTCGTATGTTTGACAACTCTGTGATCGACGAGTTACTTCCTGGTGTGCACGGAATTAAGCCTCAAAGTTCACTTGATTTCTCCTGTCATTTCGATTGAATAATCTGAGTTATTATCGCTTGAGGTGTAACAAAAGCTTGTAAATTTACGGTTTTCAGCTCAGGAAAGTCGTTTCACGTGAAAATCGCAACTAATCTCGTCCTTTGAATAGCGGTTTACGATTCTAGCCAGTATTGGCCTTGTAAAAGGAACTTTAAACACATGCGTCTTCCATAGCCCTGTGGTAACCTGCCGAGCTGTAAAAAAGCGGCAGTTATTGTTTGCGGTTCCAGTCTTGCTGACTCTAACGTTTTTATCCTTTCTGTGAAAGAGCTACAAGCAGTCAGATCAAACATCGATAAGGAAATCGCAAGGAAATACTTTATGCTCACAGTGCAATGGTGAAAAACTTACAATGCTGCACAAGAGGTAACGCCTTTTTCCGCTGCTGACAAGCAAATTTTGGGTTTCTAGGAATACATAACTTTATTTATGAATTGGCACATTTGCATGCCACTTGAGTATGACACAGCATACCAATCAAACACAAACCCAATCGAAATCTAAGTGAATAGAATTTTAGTAATTCGTGCCGATAGAGACACGCTTGTGTGTAGATACTTAGTTTTATTGAAACAGAAATTCGTCGTAAGGTTATCATGGCTAGTTTTATTTAATTTCTTATAATACAATGCAGAATTTTCGTAAGGTTTTTTTTAGTGTTGTTAAAGCAATAGTAAACATGAGAGAGAAATTAATGATCAATGATGTATGCGATTTCCCTGATGTTATCTATAACAGTATGACAATGCACATGCAGTTTATTGATTACATGCATGTAGAAAACTTGTTCTGAATTAAAGCTGTCAATCAAGGTTTGATAAAGAATAAAATGCCATTACCACACGACAGTTAGTGTAAAAAATAGTTTCTTACGTATTTTGGCTCGATACGGCCCACGCGGGATTAGCCGAGCGGTCTGGGGCGCTGCAGTCACGGACTGTGTGGCTGGTCCCGGCAGACGTTAGTCCTCTCTCGGGCATGGGTGTGTGTG
This sequence comes from Schistocerca cancellata, assembly GCF_023864275.1. Lineage (NCBI taxonomy): Eukaryota > Metazoa > Arthropoda > Insecta > Orthoptera > Acrididae > Schistocerca > Schistocerca cancellata. Next base: position 743,019,124 of record NC_064626.1, read on the forward strand.
TTTGTCCTTAGGATAATTTAATTTAAGTTGTGTGTAAGCTTAGGGACTGATGAACTTAGCAGTCAAGTCCCCTAAGATTTCACACACATTTGAACATTTGGCACGATGCGCACTCCCCAAATATAATACAAAAGTTTCGAGATGCATCTACTGCCTGGCCGTTTATTAAACCTGAAAAGAACAAAATGTCGCAGAAGTTACCTCTATTTCCACATGTGACTATTTTGGGTTGAGAAGTGAAGGGAATTATGTTCAAAGTTCTATTAGACTGATAACATCTGAGAGACAAACAGTTTTCTTTTGCACTGCAAGACGTTTTCAATAAACAGATAGCGCAATAGAGTAGCTCAAGTGGAAAAGGAACACTTCCTATTTAAATTTCTGCATCCTACACTGTTGGCAGTTCTGTGTAGGTGGCAGATACGTGACTTTATTTCGATGATTACAAAATAGATTCGAATGTATGCACTGGGTAGCCGAGGCAGCTAGTTCATGGCGAGTCTGTCAATCAAGGAAAGGAATGTACTGAACATACTGCAAGCCACTACGGGTAACCTGTGTGTCAGAATTCTCATCCAGTTTGGTGCAACGTTGTTATGATAGAAAAATGAGTCACACAGAAAAGGATTTGGTGGTCTATTGGATTGATGATAGGTTCCTATACTTATGGTCCGGGTTCAATTCCAACTTCTGCATATGAGTTTTGATAACGAGAGACAGATTCTGTTCTTGTGGTCTGAAATTCACGTTAAACATGATATTCCTTCTCTACCAAGTAGACGTTAGTCCCGTCATGTAGAAACTCTATCAGCAGTAATCTTTCTTATACTAGTTATTTACAGTATTTCTAGTGACGAAACAAACGCCGTGTAGGGTCACAGGTCACTTATTTTATCTTTTATTTGAGCTTCTGTATGTCGATAAAATTGGTTCTGAACTGGGAATGCAACGGAGACCGCCCTTAACGCGATATTTGATCCTTTCGCGACAATACAGCTCGACTACAATTTGTTGTTTGTTTAAAACTGCAGATTCCTTAACATCTCCACATACTGCGCGTGAATGGGTTCGAATCCTGGCCCAGCACTATTCATTACGTATTATCAATCTCTAGCATGAGAACACCTATCTGCTGGTGGATAATAATTTAGATTTTGAATGTATTTTCATTCGTTGTCAACACTAACGATATCTGACGTTTTTGACGCCCAGTGAGACACAAAACTATTTGCGATATCACTGTAAGTTCAAGGATGTTATTGCGAGTTGCAGGTGGAGAAAAATTCGGTAGCTGACGTCTCTTTGTGTGCAGTCAACAACGATATGTGTGGGGTTCTATTCCCAGTCAGCACTGAACTCTTCGTCACATTATTTCTAGTTCAAACGTGCTCACATGTTGCTGCTGGTGTAACAAACCCATATTTAACGTTCGTTTTCTGTAGAATATAACAGCGATAGGTGTCAGGTTGGAGTCCTGGGAAGGAAATAATTAATGTTTCATGTCGTCAGTTCAGTTAAAACATCTAGCTAATGCCGAGAAAATCCGATATTTCACAGTTGATTATGCTTCGATAACAATCCGATTAGGTTCTGGGCTCGAATCCCTGTACAACACAAAGCTTTACCTCACGGCATTTCAAGTAAGTTACTTGTGAAGAAGCAATAATTAACATATCTCGTAGTTCGTTAAAAAGGACAATAGATGGTGGGTAGGAATTCGCGTCCGTTAAAAATGTTTACGTTATGTAATTTAAAGTTTATATTTGCTAACTGATACTGTCTAAAATCGAGGTATATCGCTCTCTGTATGCGTAGTCAGGAATGACTGTTAGTTTCCGTCAGTCACGAAGTCTTTGCTTAGTCTGCATGACCTGGGTTTGAATCCATTAGCAGAACGAGACGGTTCGCCGTGTCATTTTCTCAACTAGTTGCTCGTGAATAACTTAAATTTTTAATGTCATTTTGTGTTAAACAATAAATACGGTATATTACTTTGAAGAGGAAATCATGAATGCGACGAACTTACTACGTGCATTACCCATCTGACGTAATAATGAGATTGGTAACATTTCAAGTATGTCATTTATTGTAATAAATGCGAGCTTACCGGCCTTAAGAACAGTCTTATCTGTGATGAGGGGTTCCCTGATATTTGTAGTACCTTTGTATTACTTAACATTTTGAGTTATTGCGATACAGAGCAGTGTTTTCTAGTGGTGACTTGTTGGAACCATTTTCAATAGTCAAACGACTGTACCAAGGAGCGATTAGAGGACCTGCTAGACAGCTGCGTTATGTGGGTTGTATGTGAATCAGGCGAAATGCAATTCAGGTCGTTCGGATACTTTTGAGCACGACTGTACATGTGTAGACAAATAAATGATTACAATTCAAAAGATTTGGATGGTTTATTCTAGAGAATAACAAATTGAACAAGACAATAGCGCGATGGTTGGCACTGACTGATGAGAGTTCTTAGATGTCCTCCTGAGGGATATCGTGCCAGTTCTGTCTTATTGGGGCATTAGATCGTCAAAATACCGAGCTGGTTTGAGAGTCCTGTCCATGATGTTCCCAACGTTCTCCATTGGGGACAGATTCGGCGACTTTGCCGGCTCAATAGGGCTGTACCGTAAGGGTGCCGCGAATGACAGGCTATCAGTAGGACTGGCACCCTAGACCATCACACGTAGTTGTCGGGTGGTTGCCGCGCTTCGAAATAAGCTCCGATGAGTAGGTAAGACGAGTCTAGAGACGCTCCGGACAATGTTGGGATACTAACCTGACTGTCGCACGCCATACGGCCCGAAAACCGGGTGTGATGGACTGGCATCCCATTGCTTTTTATACCAGGGCGCCTTTAATTGTCAGCCGCGGAACCCTTACAGCATAGCGGTACGTCAATGATAGTCTTCGTCCAGTGTGTTTGCCCTCCATGGACTGCTATATTGGGTTTACAAAATGGTTCAAATGGCTCTGAGCACTATGGGACTTAACATCTATGGTCATTAGTCACCTAGAACTTAGAACGACTTAAACCTAACTAACCTAAGGACATCACACAGCACCCAGTCATCACGAGGCAGATAAAATCCTGACCCCGCCAGGAATCGAACCTGGGAACCCGGGCGTGGGAAGCCAGAACTGGGTTTACATTTTAGCGAGATAATGCTCATCCGCACGCGGCAAGAGTTCCTACTGATTGCCTACGTGCTTGCCAAACCCTAACTTGCGATCTATTCCCAATTGAGAACATTCGGAGAATTATGGGCAGAGCCCTTCTAAAAGCTCGGGATTTTGACGATCTAACGCTCTAATTAGACAAAATTTGACATGATATTCTTCAAGATGGCATCCAACAACTCTGTCAATCAATACCAAGCCGAATAACTGCTTGTATAAGGACCAGAGATGGACCAAGACGCTATTGACTTGCTTATATTGTGAAGCTCTTTCTTTTCAATTAATCATCCAATTTTTTAAAAACTTTAATCGTTTGGCCGGCCGGGGTGGCCGAGTGGTACTAGGCGTTACAGTCTGGAACCGCGCGACCACTACGGTCGCAGGTTCGAATCCTGCTTTGGGCTTGGATGTGTGTGATGTCCTTAGGTTAGTTAGATTTAAGTAGTTCTAAGTTCTAGGGGACTGATGACCTCAGACGTTAAGTCCCATAGTGCTCAGAGCCATTTGAACCATTTTTTTGTAATAGTTTGTTTGTCCGTACATGTAAATCATATCTACTGATTTCCACCCCACTCGGATAGTTCCTTCGTGGTACCTTTTTTCTTTCTTCTTTTTTCTTTTTGGGCGTCTTTCGATCTCTGGATTCCCCTACAATTTTTGTGCACTCCGTCTCCAACTAGCTCCTAGCACAGAGTTCCCTGAAGTCTTACAAGTATCTTATCATTTTATTTGGAAGGTTATTGTTTAACGCCCCGTCTACGACGAAGTCATTAGAGACGCAGCACAAATTCAGATTAGGGAAGGGTGGGGCACGCCCTTTCAGAGGGACCTTTCCGGTATTTACCTTAAGCGATTTAAGGAAAACGTCAATCAGAATGGCCGGACGGGCATTTGAACCGTTGTCCTCCCGAACGCTAGTCCTGTGTGGTACTTCGCTCCGTCCCCTTCTTACAGCTCTTAAACTAGATTCCACGCTGGCTCAGCGGTGAACCTCCTCATTTCTTGTCAGCCCCATTAATTTTCGGCATCATTCCGTAAGATCCTATGTAAACGTTTCGAATCCGTTCTTTTCCAGTTTTCCCACAGTTTATGATTCACTTATAGACAATGAAATTTCCTGCTGCAAATAAAAATCAGTATTTATGTTATAAAAGTAAGTGTACAACATGCATGCCGCTAAATCTCAGAAACGAGTCCCGGTACAAATCAAGGGAGTTATATGTGTGGTAGTCCTCTATCCCCGGTCCATGAAGAAGGTTCCCGTTTTTACCTCATGGGCGTGCTTTTGAAGATATAAGGACTAGAAAATTTCGTCCTCTAGATGTTTCTAGAACATTCCAGAACATTCGAGAGTATTCGGCAGCATTCCACAACCTTGTCCGGGAATGTTCCACTATGGTCCGGTATTTTCTGAAATGTTCCGGAAAAGCCTGAAATATTCAGGAAGATTCCACAATCTTCGGGAACATCCGGAAAATACCAGATCATTGTGGAACATTCCAGAACACTCTCGAGTGTAGTAGAATGTTCTGGAACATTGTGGACCAATCGAAGCCTTTTTCGTATGTTCTGGGATTCGCCACTGGTGGGGCTACCAATTAGTAGGGTACATAAAGCAAGACCCGTGGGTTCAAACGTCAGTTTCTTATCGGTGACGAAGAGAGGAACCGAAAAAGCAGGTCAGTGAGGGAATAAAGACAAACAGTAAAGTGTGAGTAGCCAAAGTGATACAGTGACTGAATATAAATCGAAAACAAAGTGTGAAAAGTGTGTAAAGTGAACTTAGTATATCTGCTCGTAAAAAGTTGATTTGATTTATATTTTAGACTGTGTCCCAACGTGAAAGAGGACATCTCGCCAGTTCTGAAGGAAAACGGGGAAAACAAAAGAACAGCGAATAAACGAAATAGAAAAAGAGCAGGAGGTACGTTTGAGTTCTCAGCGAACGACAATGAGTACCGTGAGCAGCAGAGAATCCGAAGAACAACGAAATGAACAGATTGAAGAATCAAGAATCGCTACAAAGTCTTATAATTTAAAAAACTGCGAACTCGTGCCAGCCGTGAAAATATCGCGCTACGAGAGGCGCGGACGGGGACAAGTAAACAGTACAACCTAACAAATGAAGTATTCCACTATGACCCGACGAAAGAATCTACAAACACAAACATGCCGTAATCGGAAAAATGGATAACACCTACCGATTTGTAACACGAAAAAGTTCAATTGAGAAACACCAGGAATCTGTTGCATGATTGGAAATATTCGGTTACCACCTCTGGAAGCGCCTCTGCAGGAATTTTTACGTCACATGACCGGGAAGGCTCCAGAAACGAAACATTTCCTTCAAAATATAAAAGTTTACAACGCCTGCTTCCAAATGACTTCTTTCGGTGTCACTTCGATCTACAATAGCAGAGGACAAGTCTGTCACAACATGGAATCATTACTACCACTACCCAAAGAAGACTATAAATTTTTGCAAGTATATTTAATCGGAAATGAAGAAACAGAAATTAATCAATGATGTAAAAAATCAGTGGATTCAGACGAGAAGTAGTCCAAGATGTACAAAAGATCTTACACTAAGCCAATCAACTGATTCACATATTCAAAACAGCACTAGCGCGAATGATTTCTGAAGACTATTAAGCTATAATTCGAGCCGACAAGAGACCACCTGGACAACACGAACGTCGATTTAATGCAACTCAGATAGAACGAACTCGCCATTGTAATTGTGAACAATGAAAACACAAGCCATGACGTAATTGTGCAACGTAGAAGAGACGGACTACAACGCATTGCAGTGACACACCATTCATATTTGTATGATGCCCTCCAATATCCATTAATATTTCTGCACGGATATCATTTTAAGGTGAAACAAATCCTGAAACAGGCATAGAAACAAACAAAAAAGTCGCTTCCAAGGAATTCTGTGCTTACCCCTTAATGATCAGAGACAATGAAATCACACTCTCAGCACTCGCCGTTTATTCCAACGGTTGTAGAAAGTAGAAGCGGAATGGATACTTTACTCAAGACTGAAGCAGAAGAATCTAAGCACCGAAGAATACATTCACCTTCGAGACGCAATCTTAAATGATGGAAACATTGATGACATTGGAACAATAGCAATCGTACCCTCATCAGACATAGGAAGTCAGACACACACACACGAATACACTCAAGATCCCATGGCCTACATAAGGAAATGTGGATGATCTGAATTCTTCACAATATTCACATGCAACTCGGCGTGGTCAGGAATCAAAGAACAACTAAGATACGAACAAGCCCTCATGCATCGACACAATAGCCGAGTTTTCCTACTAAAACAAATCAGGTTTATTGAAGTCATAAAAAAACCACATGTTTGGAACCCTTAGATGGTGTATATACACAATCGAATGGCAAAAACGAGGACTGCCTCACTCACACAATCTCAAATGGCTACACGACAGAATTCATCCCACGGATAGAGACAAAATCATCCAAGGTGAATTTCCCAATGCACAAGAAGATCCGGATCTGTGGGACATAGTAGTGAGAAACATGATTCGCGGATCATGTGAGCCATTAAACCCCAGTTCGTCATTTATGAGTGATGGGAGACGTTCAAAAAATATCCGAAACCATGCTTGGACGAAACACTAACCGGATTTGATGGTTATCCCAAATACAGAAGACGATCACTCAAAAACGGTTGCTTCGCAGCAAAAATACGAATACGAGGTAGCGACGAACTGGAAATAGATAATCAATGGTTAGTACACTACTTTCCAAAATGTTCTAAGCACACATACACGTAGAATACTGCAGTTCAGTGAAATGCATCAAATATGTCTGTAAGCGTGTAAAGAAAGGCAATGACAATGGCAGTATTTCAAATAGCCAATAACAGCGAACAACGAATCCGAAACGACGAGACCCTCATGCACCAAATGGTAAGATATGTCAATAGTAAGGAAGCGGCGTGCCGGATTTTCTGTTTTCCCATATACGAACGCGAACCAACTGTTCGACATTTAGCAGCACATTTGGAGAATGGACAGAAGGTTTATTTCACAAAAGACACCGCCAGAAAAACTGCAAGCGAACCACCTCTGAACACAACGTTAACACATTTATACCAAATGTGCCAAACGGATCCATTCGCGGAAACATTACTATATGTTGGCATCACTACCGGATTATACGTGAAACACAACAAGAAAAATCTTTCAGCGACGAAAACAAGGAATTTCAGCAGATCATCCAGCAGTGACGCATTAGGCCGAGTACACACCGTACATCCGAACACCGCTGGATGTTTCCATCCCCGGATGTAGCTACACGAAGTAGGGGGACCAACAAGTTTCAAAGATCACAATTCTTGACGGTTACCTATGCCAGGCGTACAGAGAAGAATGTCAACGCTTAGGGCTATTGAAAAACGACAACCACTAGGAATCAACATTACAAAAAGCCTCTCTCACAGCGATAGCTGAACGAATGAGACACTTATTCGCCATAATTCTTACAATATGTAACCCATCGAATCCAAAACAGCTATGGGACTCCTTCGAAGGGAGTATGAGTGATGAAGTATGTGCCAAATCCGAAAAGCGCATCCTGAACGAATTATCGAATTCAACGACGACATCTTCAATGAAACACTCATTCGCCTAGAAGATGAGTGTGTAAAAGTTTAGCAATAAACAATCAGACTTTAGTACAACTTAGGATGCGAACATCACGAAAAGATGCTATCAATGAGATAATACAAAGGAAGAAACGGGACAACGTCAACGAACTACTTCAATACACTGCTCACAACAAATCACTCCTCAATGACAATCAAAAAGAAATTGACAACGTTGTCATGGACCGAATCGACAACAGCATTGGCGGAATTATTTACTTGGACGCACAAGGCGGAAATACATGATAAACAGCCCAAGCACTTGCACTGGCACCATAGCCACACTTAACGGACGAACTGCCCATTCCGCCCTATAACTACCACTGAATATAGCAGAAGAACAACTCCCTGTCTGTAAAATCTCCAGAGCATCTGGAAGGGGTGAACTTCGTCAGTAAGCTAAAATTCTGTTCAAAATGGTTCAAATAGCTTTGTTCACTATGGAACTTAACTTCTGAGGTTATCAGCGCCTAGAACTTAGACCTACTTAGTCCTAACTAACATAAGGACATCACAGACATCGATGCCCGAGGCAGGATTCGAACCTGCGACCGTAGCGGTCGCGCGGTTCCAGACTGTAGCGCCTAGAAACGCTCGGCCACCTCGGCCGGCTAAAAGTCTGTGACAAAGCCCAACGGCACATAAAAAGCACTCGAATCCATAGACAGAACATTAAAAGACCTGCGAGGAAACTCTGAAGTGATAAGAGGAGCTGTACTATCACCTCTTTTCCATTTCGTTTCTCTTGTAAAACAAATGTTTGAATGTAACCGCAAAAATAATTTATATGGCCCAGAGGCTCCTTAAGCTTGCGAGAGGCAGTTTATCTCTGACTCGTGATATAGAGACTATTTGGACAGAATGTGGAACATTACGCGTACAGTGGACTTACTTCCGATTTAGAATTATAGAGAGTAGGATCGCAGTCGAATTGTAAAAATGGTTCAAATGGCACTGAGCACTATGGGACTTAACATCTGTTATCATCAGTCCCCTAGAACTTAGAACTACTTAAACCTAACTAACCTAAGGACATCACACACATCCATGCCCGAGGCAGGATTCGAACCTGCGACCGTAGCAGTCGCGCGGTTCCGGACTGAGCGCCTTAACCGAGTCGAATTGTAATTAGCGGCATTGTTGTAAGCTGCCATTGTGAATACCGAATGTAATTTGAAGAATTACGATAACATTTCATCTCATACAAGAGGATGATATGTACTGAAATATAGCTAGGAAGATCATTTATGAAAAAATATAATTTCATGAATTCGCAACGCGTAGGGAACTTCGTATCCTGCGAAATCAGAGGAGCCCGCACCACGGTCGCTTATGCTCTATTTTAAGAGATTAAATTCTGAACTTTTCCGAAATTGATACACAGCTTGGACACTGATTCAAATGTTGCAGAGTGAGAATGTCATAGTACCCAAGAGCGCTTGCTCACGGCTCTGATGAGTTTAAGAATTTTCAGAGACGACCATCGCCGGAATTCTGCAGAGCAAATGAGATTTTATTTCCGATGCTGACTTCCACAACGAGGGTCAGACAGTATGATTATGAACTGCAACTTCTGATAATTTTGTTTTATAGACCCGATAATTCAAAATACCTGGAAGTATGGAAGATAATTGTGTAAAAATACTGGATAAGCGACTTACCTCGCCCAAACATTTTCATTCATGTAACCTACATATTATTCAGACATAATAATTCAATTTCGGTTTAATGGGGGAAGGAAGTTAAAGAGCTCTCTACTCATACTCTCAGAAGTTTTTGACAAGAGCTTCCAGTTATACCCAAGTCAGTACCAGCAGACGAGATCAATGCATGCTTAAAAGAATCATCAATATCTGGCCACACATACAAATACTGCGACTAACAGGAAATATGAGAGTTATCGAAAGACGAAAAAATGGCACATTTTGCTCATGAACTTTTACAAATAGGCGAAGTACGTATCCTACTGGTCAGACGACCGGAATCATTAAACTCAACACTGATTTCTGCAACGTAGCCACTGCTGAAAACGAACTCATCGACCAAATTTATCGAAACACTGTTCAGAACTATATCCATGTGGACTACCTATTTGAAAGGAGAATTTTGGCAACTAAAAACAATATTGTCGGCGGTATCAACTTTAATATTCAAAATAAAGTTCCCGGCGAAGAGAGAATATACAAATCGATCGACACTATGGAGAACGTTGAAGAAAGGTTGAACTTACCACAGTTGGTAAGCTATTTGCAAATAACAGTAATGCCACTACACTGCTTTCGACTTAAAATTGGATCTCCGATCATAATACTGAGAAATCTCAAATCACCAAAACAATGTAATGAAACAAGTGTGATCGTCAAACAGCTATCGCATAAAATCATCGAAGCCGAACTTATGACTGGAAGTACAGAGGACACACACTATTTTACTCCCAGAATACCACTGACTTCTGTTGAACTGTATTCCAATTTGACCGTCTGCAATCTCCAATCAAATTAGCCTATAGTTTTACAATTAACAAAGAGCAAGAACAAATGTTGCGGTATCAACCTCAAAGAGTCCTGCTTCTCTCATGGTCAGCGATACATAGCTTACTCCCGAAAAGGAAATTCGAAATTTTTTTTACCGATATACCCCGGATAGCAAAATGAAAAATGCTGTTTATAAACAAGTATTGTAAATAGTTTGAAAATTTTAATAAATTTTTTACCTCTTATACTTTAAGGGGCTCCGGAACGCCCTATACTTGCAATGTTAAAATAACGCTTATAAATTACATCTTTCCTCACAAAGTATTTGAGGTAGGAAGTTGAACTTTTTACAGATTATTTATTGGAATGTGGGCTACAACTTAACACAGGGATTTTACAAAATTTTAGTTCAGTTATTAAAGATGATTTTTTTCAATTGTAATGAAAATTCACAACTTTTTTTGCAATTTTTTATTTATATATTCAAAAATATACAGTTTTTTGGAAAAAGGCTGTGTTAAATTATGCAGAAGGTACTGTGTAACATTTACTGAAAGTTTGAAACTAATATGTTTGGAAGATCCTTAGAAAACATTTAATTAGTATGAGAAAATAAAAGTTTTGGGAATCGAGTGACAAAGATTGGATTAACTTTTTAGTGCATTCCAGGTCCATAAGATGGATTATCTTCATCCTCTGCAAACTCCTCCTCCAGCTTCCTCTTGTTCCTCCTCCTGTTTACTCTTGCTTGTATTTCTAGACTCTTTACAGCCCTGTCTGCAGCCCGAAGGCGTTCCTTGTCTAAAGCAAGCATCGCTCGTACCATGTTAGAACCTATCTTCATTCCCATATTTCTAAATACCTTGCACCTTACAATGTTGCCATCATTGAAAGTCGCAACAGCAACTTTACTTTTACTCATTATTATACTTCAACAAAACAGAGACTCAAGAAACAGAATTAATTACGAATATTTTCGAGATAACGACAGAGTAAATAAACATGAAACAATCGACAATTACACCAGCGATATATATTGAACCATCACAGGTTAGCCACAACACATACTTTATCTCACATCACTAAAATGTACCTGATGAACACGGACGTTAATAATAACACCATTTGACAGCAGTTTAACAGCGCCACAGTGGGTCACGCCCATGTAGAACACATTTCAAGAAAAATTTAAAAATAGTTGTAGTCTTCGGAATTGAATAAATTATATATCTATTAAAAGGTAATAGTCTGCAGATTCAGAAAACGCAAAAAAGTAAAAATTGAACTTTTCACGATTTTGAGCCTTTCCGGAGCCCCTTAAAGTTTATCCTTTTATTCCAACTATCACAAATCTCATATTAATTACCTGAGCAAAGCCTGGTCCACAGCTGATAAATTACATCAAACGGGTCGATCGTCTGCGGCTTCTGAGTGTGCAGTGAGAGCAAGTTAAATGTTCTCAGCGTGGTGCAGCAGGGGAAGAGGTGACACATATTTTAAGCTCTAATTTTCTATCTTTTTTTCTTCTTTTGTAGCTACTTGTAACACAATAAGGCTACTCAAGTGGTAGTTGGACGAGAAGAATAATTTTCTTTATATGGTGAATCATGTAGACTCCCTTTCCTCTTACACACTGCCCGCTTCGTCAGCGTGAGCTCGCAGCCGCTGTATAGCGTGCGCTACTGATGTCGGGGGCGTGGTGGTGGTGGTGGTGGCGCGGTCGGGGAAGTGAGGCGTTGCCGCGGGAGCAGTGAGCTGGGACCGGTGACGCCTGGGTGCCGCCGCCTCCTCTCTCGGGGTCGAGGGATCACGTGGCACGGAACTGGGGCGAAGCATATTGACTTAGAAAAAGTGTGCGTGGGAACACAGCGCTTTTCTGTGTGTAGAGCTCACTCAAGTGTTCCGGAACTGGTTAATTTGCCGTGTGGTAAACTAGTTGCGCATGGTAGCTGATTCGCGACCGCAGAATTAAGTCCCTTGTTGCAATTTTGTCATACGATGACATGATGGAGACCGTGGCTGTTGATTGAAGACAAATGTTAATGGTGTTAGGACAGCAACCAGCCACAAATTTACTTTCAGTTCCTTTATTCAAAGGGCACCGCTACCGGTTCCGAATCGTTGTGATTCATCCTCAGACTGTTTACACGCTTTCTTTGCGACATGTTGTGTGTGTTTTACATATTAATTTTCCTAAAATATAAATAATACATAATTATAAACACGCCACACGCAGATGGTTGCGTTACAGATTTTCGTTGCATGTGACTTACGTGAAACGTCGGTTTGGAGTGTTGGTTTCCATAACATTCGTCCAACAGATGTAAATGCATTCCCACTGCATTCTTGTTGTTGCACACGCAAATTGTTCTCACTGAACACTTTCGATTTGTCACAGAGAAGATTTCTACCACGCACCACATGTTTTGATACATACAAAAAGCTTAAAAACATATGAGTATCACAGATGCTATGATATATCGTAACATTTGACGATGATGTCCTATGTTTCGAAAGGATCATATATTCATTTACGCAACTGTAATGCCTTTTACACTAGTACAGAGACATTGAATTTTTGTGTTGATATTTTTAAATTAATTACAAAGTATATATATATATATATATATATATATATATATATATATATATATATATATATATATATATATAACTGTATAGGTAAAATAGTAAAATATTTAATTACATTTAGCATCATGAGAATTATAGTAACATATAAATTTGCTACTTGATCTGCAGATAGGTGTACTAATATTATTTGCTTTTGAGACTGGAAAGTAATTTTTGGAAGTTTTTCAGGAAAGGGGACTCTGTTTGTTCGTTAAGGATATAGTCTGGGGTGCTGTTTTTGTGTGTATGTATTTATAATTCTTCTAATATATTCATAGTGGCTCCTTTTTCTGCTAGATGCAAAATTTTTAAGTTGTTCTCAATGTTTCCCACTGAATGGTTTTCTTCAGCAATATGGGCTGCAAATGCTGATTTGTTCAAGTTACCAAGTCTTAAAGCATCAATATGTTGTTTGTATCTAATTTCAAAACTACTGCCTGTCTGTCCGATGTAGAATTTTGGGAATGTATGACATTTGAGTTTGTATATTGCTGATTTACGGTAGGGATTCTTGGAGGTATTTACATTATGGATTACTTTTTGTTGTAATTTATTGTTTGTGGGAAAGCTGATTGTGATATTTTTCTTCTTTTTAAATAAGTTTCCTATTTGATATGAAAGTGGGCCTATGTATGGGAGAGTAGCATATTTAGGTTTGGCTTCAGTGGCACACTGATTTGACTTGTCCACTTAGAGTGAATTTTGGCTCCGAGAAACCCAAGTCTTGTTTGAAAGGGGAGATTGACCGTTTATAGTGAGAGTGAATGTTCTGGTCGTGTAAGAGTCTCACTGCCCCGTCTGTCTCCCTCCCAGTTTCTTTGTAAATCGGGGAGAAGCGAAGTTGGGCTGCAGAATTCTGGCTGGGTAGGTTTCTTAGTTCATGCTCAGCAGCACTTCTGAAATTATTCTTCTTTTGAGGTTCCCACAGTGCGTGTGTACTATAATGATCACTCAGCTTCAGCCATAACGCTGAGCGCCGTAACTGCGGCACTGTTGAGCGTGCAGTGTAGTGGCCCGGACTTAGATACGCCTTTAGTCAGTTCTAGCGTCAGGGACAGTAGGGCACGCCGCCTTACGGGGCTTTTGGACCGTAGTGCCTTCACAGCTGTGCGTCTACACGCCTCGATGGCCTGCATCATCTTCGTCGAGGAGGTCGCCGCTAGCCAAGTTATGCAACTGTAATCTAGTAACTGTTTCCTCATTCTAAAGGCCGAAGCAGTCAGTGGAGTTCGCCACTCGCTAATTTACGTAATTCAAATCTAGTAACTCTTTTATGCAACTGGTGTTTCTTCTCATACTCAGGGCCTAAGCGGCCAGTTATTCTATGCCAGTTTGGTCCCTCTTGTTTTAAGGGGCTCCTGAACGCCCTGTACTTGCAATGTTAAAATAACGCTTATCAATTACATCTTTCCTCACAAAGTATTTGAGGTAGGAAGTTGAACTTTTTACAGATTATTTATAGGAATATGGGCTACAACTTAACACAGGGATTTTACAAAATTTTAGTTCAGTTATTAAAAATGATTTTTTTTCAATTGTAATGAAAATTCACAACATTTTTTTGCAATTTTTTATTTATATATTCAAAAATATACAGTTTTTTGGAAAAAGGCTGTGTTAAATTATGCAGAAGGTACTGTGTAACATTTACTGAAAGTTTGAAACAAATATGTTTGGAAGATCCTTAGAAAACATGTAATTAGTATGAGAAAATAAAAGTTTTGGGAATCGAGCGACAAAGATTAGATTAACTTTTTAGTGCATTCCAGGTCCATAGGATGGATTATCTTCATCCTCTGCAAACTTCTCCTCCAGCTTCCTCTTGTTCCTCCTCCTGTTTACTCTTGCTTGTATTTCTAGACTCTTTACAGCCCTGTCTGCAGCCCGAAGGCGTTCCTTGTCTAAAGCAAGCATCGCTCGTACCATGTTAGAATGTTATTATTTACAGTAATAACACATACCGTTGGCTTTCCAACATTTCTCCTTTTCTTAAAAGCCTTCAGAGGATTTCTAATAACTTTACTTTTACTCATTATTATACTTCAACAAAACAGAGACTCAAGAAACAGAATTAATTACGAATATTTTCGAGATAACGACAGAGTAAATAAACATGAAACAATCGACAATCACACCAGCGATATATATTGAACCATCACAGGTTAGCCACAACACATACTTTATCTCACATCACTAAAATGTACCTGATGAACACGGACGTTAATAATAACACCATTTGACAGCAGTTTAACAGCGCCACAGTGGGTCACGCCCATGTAGAACACATTTAAAAAAAAATTTAAAAATAGTTGTAGTCTTCGGAATTGAATAAATTATATATCTATTAAAAGGTAATAGTCTGCAGATTCAGAAAACGCAAAAAAGTAAAAATTGAACTTTTCATGATTTTGAGCCTTTCCGGAGCCCCTTAAAAGTGTAATGTGTTTTTAATCTTGGACACGTTTTTTAATGACTATTGGAAGCTACTTGAGTATTGCTCATCAGTGTGGGATCCGTACCACGTCGGGTTGACAGAGGAGATAGAGAAGATCCAAAGAAGAGCGGCGCGTTTCGTCACAGGGTTATTTGGTAAGAGGAGATCACGAATGTAAAATTAAAGAAATTCGAGCGAGCACGGAGGCTTTCCGGCAGTTGTTATTCCCGCGAACCATACGCGACTGGAACAGGAAAGAGAGGTAATGACAGTGGCACGTAAAGTGCCCTCCGCCACACACCGTTGGGTGGCTTGCGCAATATAAATATAGATGTAGATTTCTCTTGTATACTTTTCATTCTTTTGGTTTAGTAGTTTATTTAATTTAGAAATCCTCCCCCTTTTTCTTCTAGTATCGGCGGTTGTAACGGTTCTGGCTTTGGGGACGTTGCGCTTGGTTTGGCCACAACTGACTGCACCTCGTAGGTGCCAAGTTGCAAACAGATTGTTTCTAGCTATTCCTTGTTTTGTCAGGTCATCGCCATGTTGGGTTCTATTTATTGTGTTTAGTGTTACCAGTCAAATCTAGTAAGAGAAAAAGGATATAATCTGCCTCGCGTGTCTTAAGCCTAGTGCTTAAGGGGTTTCTCTCTGCCGAACATTCTGGTCGTGCGTTGTTAACTGTGACCGGTCTTGCGTGGGGTAGGCTTCTTGGTACTTAATTTGTTTCTTCACTCACTGAATTCTAAGGTTACCTGCGACGTTGGAATTTGTTTCTCGTTGGAGATAGAGACAGCGCCTATTTTGCAAAAAGATTCTAAAATTCTAAGTTTCATGGTTTTTAAAATATTGTGTCGGCTCAGAGAGGCAAATCTGTAACTTCTTGTCAAAATTAATGGAAAATTATATTTAACTCATTTGCACACGTTACTTTTTTCACAAGCTGAGTAATTTCTTAAAATATACAGTCTGTTGTGTAAATGACAACATTTGCTCGTAATTTGACATTAAAGCTTCCAGTTTATGGGCTTCTCTATAAGGAGCTACAATTTTATAAGATGCCTTGTTTCATTTTACAACTGTTTTTGGTAACCAAGCTGTCGTTCGCTTTGTTTTTTTTTTTTTATCTGCTGCTTAATGTATTTGTTGCCGATATAAGAGATGGTTGTTCTTAGTGTTCTTTTGATGATAATAAAGTTTGTAAAATCTTGATTAATGTGTGCTTAAACCCCCGGCTTAGCCTTTTTCCGTGTTTGATTTTGGTTAAGCCGCGCTCTGAAAGGTGGCATTTCAATGATCATTCAGAGCATGGTTTTCTGGGTTAAAACAGAGAATTTTTCCTACTGACCATTCACCATTTCCTGGGTTATTATTTTTAGTCATTGCTGTTTCTTATGCCGTATTTTATTATTGTAATTCATTGTTGTAATTGGTACTGTCCTGTTTGCAGGAGCATTGCCAAGCATGGCGTCGCGTCGTTGTCCTGGTATTTCCCTTCTTAAGAAAGATCATTTGGCCTGTGAGGCCAGGATACAACTCCCTTCTGACGGAAGTGTCACTGAAATACTGACTCGTTTGCGTGCAGCCTTGGACAGCACCGTGGACGCCGTAGGCGAGGCAGGTAGCTGCTTGCGCTGCTACCGTTTCGGCCTTACGCTAAAAAGAAGACTTTCTAGAAACTAGTCAGACCACCCGTAAACAAGTGTATAGGATCCAAGTCCAACTAATTGGACTAACTGGAACTACCGTTTGAGTGACGTTCGGCAGTTTAAACTTAGATCGGAACAGGATCAACTCGCTCAAGATTTTCACACGCAGGTGCGGCATTTACAAGCTTGTGTAAGCAGTTTTGGTTTAGAGGGGAACGGTGAGTGGTTCGTCTTGGAAGGTGCTGATCATAACACGACCTTCTTTGTCTATCCATTTCATAACCATCTGCTTACCTGTGTACCCTATATGTAGTCTCCTTTCTTCAGTTTTTCCTTTTTTACGAAGTCGCGGAACCCCTTCCTTTCTTGCCACATTGCCACATTGTGGCGACAACGGCGGTGTTATTGCTGATTGGTTTGTCTATCAAATCTGGACTGGTGTAACAGCTCCAAGATAAATGCAGTGACCTTTCCCGGATGGATCATGTGTCAGCCCCAAAACAATGACCGAGTGAGGTGGCGCAGTGGTTAGCACACTGGACTCGCATTCGGGAGGACGACGGTTCAAAGCTGTCTCCGGCCATCCTGATTTAGGTTTTCCGTGATTTCCCTAAATCGTTTCATGTAAATGCCGGGATGGTTCCTGTGAGAGGCACGCCCGATTTCCTTCTCCATCCAATCCGAGCTTGTGCTCCGTCTGTAATGACCTCGATGTGGACGAGACGTTAAACACTACTATTCTCCTTCTTCTCCAAAATCCCGTGCCCGGGTTCCCGGGTTCGATTCCTGGCGGGGTCACGGATTTTCTCTGCCTCGTGATGGCTGGGTGTTGTGTGATGTCCTTAGGTTAGTTAGGTTTAAGTAGTTCTAAGTTCTAGGGGACTGATGACCATGGATGTTAAGTCCCATAGTGCTCAGAGCCATTTGAACCATTTTTTTGAACTTCTCCAAAACAATGAGAGGTTAGTGTTTCTTCCAAATAGTGGCGTCCTTTCCAGCGTTAACAATAAAGTCCCATACATACACGGAGCTGCTATGGAGAGTGCGTAAAATATTGATGCGGAATCTGCTGCGGTTCGATGGAATAAATTGCCTCATCCAAGCCATCCAAAGCGATATCGATTTGTCAACGATGATGTTCTTTTCTGGCATATATAATGATATGAATTTACTCCACAGATGCTCCATAATCGGATGAATTTTGAATTAGTGCCTAGCAGATCACACGAGACATTGTTAGCAAAGTGGAGGAATTTCAATAAAAGATGAAATGGCTTTTCACTCATCAGTTTCCTGAAGAAAGGTGTGTGAACTGAGTCTCTCTTTGAAAAGTACCTGTTGTCTTCTGATTTGTGAAGAATTCGCTGAAGTATGAGCATTCCAATAAGTGTTTTTGCCTCATCCCTTGCAGCATCCTGCCAAATGCGAACGCTGGAGTGGGTTGCTAAATTGTGATAAGCTATGAACTGTTGTGGATATATTACTTTACGCAAAGCATCATCCACAAAACAAATAAAACAACTCATCACATCATATTGTTTAAGAGGAACAACTGTACCACTTATACCATTGAACAAATGTTGATCACGAACTGAACTAGCACACACTAACTAGCGCTAGCACTAGCATTAGGTACCACCTGCTGCTCTAGCGTCTCGTCATCAGGCGTTTCTGTATCGGTCATTTTCAATAGCCTCAACATCCGTATCTTGAAAACTGTCACTGAATTTTATAAAAGCAGCTGCCATTGCGAAAGATCACTCACTAACGCGGCGGTAAAAACAGACGAAAATGTCGCGCTCTTGCGGCTGCTTCACAGGACGTTTGAGTGGAAAATGTTATTAATAGCCTGAGAGAGATATCGTGTAGCGGATGAAGCTCAACTGATACCACAGTTTCAACTGCAGGCCGATAATTCGTCATTCCATCTGCTACCAGCCATAGAGAGCAGCGGACGAATATATCTCTGAATTTACAAAGCGTGGGAGGATACATCCGTCATGTCCACTTAAAAGATTAATAACCTTCGTAAGCAAGTGATTGTTTTCCATTAGGACGACAGTCATCAGGCATCCTTTGAGGCGGTTGGACGCCATTAGTAATTCCTCCGTTTTGGCTATTCTTCGTTTTGAGCGCCAGATTGTTATCCAAGCGGATGCCTCTACTTGCGAAATTGCGACCGTTCTTCTACAAGAACAAAACGGGGAGCAGCGTCCCATAGCTTACTCTTCTAGGACGTTGTTGTATCCTGAAAGTAAATGTTCCGTATACGAACGGGAAGCATTGATAGCCCTCATTGCTATTGAGAAATTGAAAATTTATCTCGGGCACACGGAGTTTCTTGTAGAAGTGGATATCAAGCGCTGAGTTGGGTTCTGGCACCGGAAGAATTGGCAAATAGCGCTCTGGGCGATTCTGATTTCCGCCTTTCGTTTTAAGGTCAGTCATATTAGGGTCCCGACAATCAGGTGGAGGATGCCTCTAGCCGCATGTTCGAAGGCGAGATCAAGAATCACTAGGATCAGGGGAGGGGGAGGCGTCTTCCGAGGACTGGGCAACAGGGGTGTTGACGGGGGTCCCTGATCTCTTCACTGATTTGAAGGTGGAAGCAAGATCTTCACTCTAGACTGATTGAACGGAGGTATCCGGGTGAAGCCTGCACAATGGTCTACTTTGTTATAGTCGCCGCCGCCAGCACGCACCTAATATTTGTTTGCCTATGTAACTTTTCGATCCCGTATTCCGTTACTTCACGATACCGTGACGGGTGGCCAGTTGGGTAGTCGTAGAACCATTGCTAAGGTTAAGGAACACGTTACTTGGGCTACCCTTTATAAAGGTATCCGGAGATTGGTGGGGGAGTGTGAAAGCTGCAAAAGTGCTAAGCCCAATTCTAACTCACTTGACGAGGTTTAGCATTCGACAGTTGGCAAGAAGGTAGCTAGGAAGAGGAGGTATTCAGAAAGTTTTACTTTGCATACATGTAATAGATAGGACCAACTGTCAGAGTTGAGTGGAGAGGAGCCTCGTGTAGCTGTAGATGTAGGTAACTTGCAGCAATCCTCAGCAATTAGGAGGCCTAGGTTAGTTGCAAAGTCTAGTAGAAAGAAGGTTCTGCTGCTAGGTAGTTTCCACGGTAGAGATGTGGGGAAGCAGATGCAGGAAGTGTTGGGGAGTGAGTACCAGGTCACCAGCATTGTGAAGCCTAGTGCAGGGTTGGCTCAGGTGACTGAAAACGTAGGGGAGTTATGTAAGATCAGGTAGTGATAGTGGGTGGAGCAGGGAACAGTCTCGATAGGGACGGGGAATATGATGTCAGTGGTGACTTGGTTAAGATAGATACTCAAACTGGTGGCACTAATGTGCATTTCGTGCAACTGTTTCAGCGTCATGATCGGCCTCACCTTAATGCGGCTGTTAGGCGCGTTAATGTGGGGCTGGGGAGGGCACTGATGGCGGAGGGCATGGATCACATCTCAGTGGTGCCAGTTGGGTCTATCAGTAGATGGGGTTTCACTAGGCATGGCCTGCACCTCAATAGGTATGGGAAGGGGAGGCTGGCTAAGCTTATAGGTGACAGTGTAGTGGGTGGTGGTGGTGGTGGTGGTAGTGGTGTCACTCATGGAAAAATTCCTGTAGTAGTTGGTGTTAGAGCTGCACCTTTTTTAGACTGAAGTCAGCTGATATGTATACCTGCTTAAAGGAAGTGCCTCTAACTAAGGGCTCACCTCCAGAGGATGTAATGTTTCCAAGTAGAGAAGGAATTAACATATTTCATCAAAATATAAGAGGTATTAGAGATAAAGTTAGTGAACTGCTAATAGGTGTTAACTCTGAAATTATTGGTATATCAGAGCACCATTTAAATAATTTGATAATTCAGAGGCTTTCTTTACCAGGCTACAGATTAGCTGGCCGTTTCTCAAGGAGTTCCTTGCGAGGTGGGGGAGTGGCTCTCTACATAAAAAACAGTATTTCATGTGAGACCATTGACGTATCACGACACTGCACTGAACAGATATTTGAAAGTTGTGAAGCATTGGTTGAATTTAGTGAAACTAAACTTCTAATTGCTGTTGTTTATAGGTCCCCTAACTCCGACTTCACAGCATTTTTGCTTAAGCTAGAGAGGTTTCCTGATTCACTTTGTAGGAAGTACCAGAAAGTAGTTATATGTGGTGACTTCAATATTAATTTTGTATATGATTGTGCAAAAAAAAAGGATGTTGGTAGATCTCCTAAATTCATATTATCTGATGCAAACTGTGTTTTTTTTTTCAACTAGGGTGCAGGGGAACAGTAGCACAGTCATAGACAATATTTTTATTCATTCTTCATTACTAGATGGGCATTCTGTTAGTAGAAGGGTGATTGGCCTATCAGACCGTGATGCACAAATTTTAACACTAAAATGTTTTTGTACTCAAACCAATGTCATATTTAATTACATACTATGTAGGAAAGTTAATCCAACAGCAATAGAGAGTTTTTGAAAACTTGTCAAGGATCAAGAGTGGCAAGATGTTTATAGTGCCGATAGTATAGATGAAAAAAACAATGTTTTCCATAACACATTTCTCATGCTCTTTGAGAGTTGCTTTCCATTAGAACATTCTAAACGGGGTACTAGCAGTAATGGACAGCCCGGTTGGCTGACTAGTGGTATAAGGATATCATGTAGAACAAAGTGGGAAATATATCAAAATGTTAGAAGTACTCACAATCAAGCTACAGTAACCCATTACAAACAGTATTGTAAGGTGCTTAAACATGTTATTAGCAAGACAAAAAGTATGTGGTATACAAATAGAATAGCTAATTCACAGGATAAAATTAAAGCCATATGGTCAGCTGTGAAGGAAGTGTCTGGTCAGCAGCACAAGGTCGATGATATAAAGTCAGTTCGCAGTAATAATATTTCTGTTACTGATAAATCAGATATATGTACAGTATTTAACAATCATTTTCTGAGCATTGCTGGTGAATAAAATAAAAATTTATTTCCTACAGAAAATCATATAAATTTCTTAGAAAATGCCTTTCCGAGATTGACGTCTGATATACTCCTCTGTGATACAGACAGGAGGGAGATTGAGTCAATAATTAAATCACTGATGAATAAGGACTCTCATGGCTATGATGGAGTGTCTAGCAGAATATTAAACTACCGTGCTGCACATGTTAGCCCTGTATTTAGCCATATTTGTAATTTTCCCTTTAGGAATGGTCAGTTTCCTAAGTGATTGAAGTACTCAGTAGTAAAGCCGCTTTATAAAAAGGGAGAAAGGGATAATGTAGATAATTTTAGACCTATTTCTATGCCATCAGTGTTTGTAAAAGTTATCGAAAAAGCTGTGTATGTAAGGTTAATTGATCATTTTATATCACATGATTTGCTATCAAATGTACAATTCGGCTTTAGAAGTCGTTTGACAACTAAAAATGCTATATTCTCTTTTCTCTGTGAGGTACTGGATGGGCTAAACAAGAAGTTTCGAACGCTTGGCTTATTATTTGATTTAACAAAGGCATTTGACTGTGTTGATCTCGCAATATTGCTCCAGAAGTTGGACCATTACGGAATAAGGGGAGTAGCTCACAATTGGTTCACCTCTTACTTTAGCAACAGGCAGCAAAAGGTCATTATTCACAATGTTGATAACGGCTGTGATATGGGATCTGAGTGGGGTACTGTCAAGTGGGAGGTGCCCCAGGGATCAGTGTTGGGGCCACTCCTGTTACTTATTTATATAAATGATATGCCCTCTAGTATTATGGATAACTCTAAAATATTTCTGTTTGCTGATAACACTAGCTTGGTAGTAAAGGATGTTGAGTGCAACATTGACTCGGTTTCAAGTAGTGCAGTACATGACCTCAGTTCATGGCTTGTAGACAATAAACTAACGTTAAATCACAGTAAGACTCAGTTTTTACAGTTTCTAACACACAATTCAACAAGACCTGACGTTTTATCTCACAGAACGGGCATATGATTAGTGAAACTGAACAGTTCAAATTTCTAGGTGTTCAGATAGATAGTAAGCTGTCGTGGAAAGCCCACGTTCAGGATCTTGTTCAGAGACTTAATACTGCCATTTTCACTATTCGAACGGTATCAAAAGTGAGTGATACTTCGACACGTAAATTAGTCTACTTTGCTTATTTTCATTCACTTATGTCGTATGGTATTATGTTTTGGGGTAACTCTTCCCATTCTAGAAGGATATTTTTGGCTCAGAAACGGGCGGTTCGGGCATTAAGTGGTGTGAGTTCACGAACCTCTTGTCGACCTCTTTTCACGAGTCTGGGTATTTTGACATTGGCCTCTCAATATGTATATTCCTTATTGTCGTTTCTTGTTACCAATATTAGTTTATTTCCAAGAATAAGCAGCTTTCACTCGGTTAATACTCGGCAGAAATCAAACCTCCATTTGGATCGGACTTCCTTCACTCTTGTGCAAAAAGGTGTGCAGTATACTGTTGCATCCATTTTCAATAAGCTGCCACTCGAATTCAAAAACCTTAGCAGTAATCCATGCGCTTTCAAATCTAAACTGAAGAGTTTCCTCATGGGTGACTCCTTCTATTCTGTCGAGGAGTTCCTTGAAAAACTAAGCTGATTCTTATTGTATTGCTGATAGCGTTTACTTATACTTATGGACTGAGTTTTTTTCAGGTTCATGAACATTTATTTTTATCTGTTATTGCTTTTATGTTGTAAGTTCATGCACTGACACGTTCAATGACCTTGGAGATTTGCTCCTCAATTTGGTCCTACGGAACATGACGTGTAAATAAATAAATAAATAAAAACTAGGGACGACTGCCCTATGGAGAAACTTTTTATTGATTATATAGGATCCCTCCTTCACACTCCTGCTGGTAATAGGTAAGTTCTGGTGGTTGTTGATGCTTTTCCAGTTTCTGCTGGTTGCTTCCGAGCAGCAAGGTTACCGCTCCTTTGAACCTTTGCCACCTAAGTATTTTTTCCATCTATGGACCACGTAGAGCTCTTGAGTAATAATGCTCCAGTTTTCACTTTTAAAGTGTTTAAAAGATTTGGTTTTGAGAATGCCGTTAACCATATGATCACCACTCCATACTATCAGCGACCCTTTCTTATGGAGCGAGTCAGTCATAATTTGAAGGCAATACTGATCAATTTTCATGGAAGTTCTCAAAGAAAGTGGTACCTCCCGATATCCTTGCTTAATTCCGCGTTCAATATGTCCCAATATGGACTGCCCTCTCCTGACTCGTACTTGCTATTCAGGTTAATTCCCCTTCATCTAACTTACTGTCTATTAACGACCTTCTTCTGGAGCAGGTTAGTCCGGAAATTATTCAGCAGAATAGAGGATAACCCTAAAAGCAAACGCAACTGAACGTTTTAGCATATTTTTAATATTATTGATCCAGTTTACCTCTTACCAGCTCATATACCCAAACATTTTGAATATTCTGTCATCTTATCAATATTTGTATTCATTGCTGGTGTTACGCCATTCACTCTAGAAACCGTATACACTGTGCTTTATCAAGTTTTGCCCCAGTTTGTAGAGAAACACTTAACAATTTTCTGAAAGACATTGTTTACAATTTGTTCGTTCAATTCTTGTTTACGATAAAAAAGAACAATTTTTGCAGGTCATTAGTAAATATTAAGAACAATAAGAGTCCCACGATTGATCCCTGTGTGTCCCCATTTTTGTGTCTCCTCAATTTGAGAAATTTGCTGATATTTGTGTGCCATGTGAACTGTTTCTTTCAACATTCTTCACTTTTAGAGTTTAATATGAACTAAACTGTTTGTAAACTGTCCCACTTGTACAACAAAATTTAAGCTTATCCAGAAGAATTACATGATCTACACAACGAAAACTCTTGGAAAAATCACAAAAAGTCACAATGAGTGACGTTCAGTTATTCAGAGCATTTAATATTTGATCAGCGATGGCATGTGTAGTATTTTATGCTGCAAAGCCTCTCTGAAAACGAAATTAACAGTTTGTTAGTACCTTACTTTTGCAAATATGTGAAGCTACTCATGAAGACACTCCTTTGTCAAGATTTTTGCATAAAGCTGTCATACGTGAGATTGGCCAGCAATTGTTGGCATCATATGTATCCCCCTTTTTATGCATTGGTATAATAATATTTGAGTCTGTCGGGAAAAATGTCATACATCAGTGAGCTACTATATACATACCTGAGAATCCTACTGATCTGTTGTGAACAAGCTTTTAGTACTCGTTTGGAAATGTCACCAATTCCATGTAAGCTTTTACTTTTTTGTGAGTTTGTTTTCCTAATTTCTGAAGGAGAGGTGGGTAGAATTTCAATTTTATCCAATTGCATAGACATTGCCTATTCCATACATAGCCTTGCCTTTCCTAATGATCATCTGGATACTGTTTTGTCCGCAACATTTAAAAACTAATGAAAAATGTATTCAACTTTTGACTTTTTGTTAATAAATTTCACATTGATCTTGGTGGTAATATAGTCTTCCTGTGTTCTCCAGTGCCCTGTTTCGCTTCCAACAATATTCCAGACTGTTTAAATTTTATCATCAGATAATTTTATCATCGTCATTGATTTAATTTTATCATCATATCAAACATAATACACATTCTTCTGAACTATTTAATACCTTTCTGTAATATAGTACCGTGGGTTCTGTAGTATTTGATTTTCTGGGTCATTACTCTTTATTGATGTTAGCTACATATGCCTTTTCCAGTTACAAGATTTTTCATCCATTTAGTATGTCATGTTTTTTTCATGGTTACTTACAATTATATTTCACTGTTTCCTTAGGGAAACTATTTGAAAATATACTCCCCAGCGTATAAGGAAATAACTTGCATGTCAAATTGGGGTTAGGTTCCTGGTACACCTCATCCTAAGATAACTGCTGCAAATTTTCCCTAAAGTTTGCAGCTGTTAAATCATTAACTGAACACGCCATTTTGAAGGACTGTTTTGCACTACTGTATGGAGTCTGTATGGAGATGTGCCACACCATAAGTAACTGTCCATGATGGTTAGAAAGATTATTCTTTGTTGTTGTTGTGGTCTTCAGTCCCGAGACTGATTTGATGCAGCTCTCCATGCTACTCTATCCTGTGCAAGCTTCTTCATCTCCCAGTACCTACTGCAATCTACATCCTTCTGAATCTGCTTAGTATATTCATCTCTTGGTCTCCCCCCTACGATTTTTACCCTCCACGCTGCCCTCCAATACTAAATTGGTGATCCCTTGATGCCTCAGAACATGTCCTACCAACCGATCCCTTCTTCTGGTCAAGTTGTGCCACAAACTTCTCTTCTCCCCAATCCTATTCAATACTTCCTCATTAGTTATGTGATCTACCCATCTAATCTTCAGAATTCTTCTGTAGCACCACATTTCTAAAGCTTCTATTCTCTTCTTGTCCAAACTATTTACCGTCCATGTTTCACTTCCATACATGGCTGCACTCCATACAAATACTTTCAGAAATGACTTCCTGACACTTAAATCTATACTCGATGTTAACAAATTTCTCTTTTTCAGAAACGCTTTCCTTGCCATTGCCAGTCTACTTTTATATCCTCTCTACTTCGACCATCATCAGTTATTTTGCTCCCCAAATAGCAAAACTCCTTTACTACTTTAAGTGTCTCATTTCCTAATCTAATACCCTCAACATCACCCGACTTAATTCGACTACATTCCATTATCCTCGTTTTGCTTTTGTTGATGTTCATCTTATATCCTCCCTATATTCTTTATAGGATAAATATTTATTTGATTAAATTTATCTTGGTCTATGAACATATTATCTAGAGGTGTGCTGCTTTCCTGTAATATCCGAGTAGCAAAATGAACTGATGTCAAATTGCAAAAGCCGAGTAGTACTTCAGAGGCATGCATTCTCTCAGATACTTTCAGAAAATCTACACTGAAATCCCCAATAATA
This sequence comes from Schistocerca cancellata, assembly GCF_023864275.1. Lineage (NCBI taxonomy): Eukaryota > Metazoa > Arthropoda > Insecta > Orthoptera > Acrididae > Schistocerca > Schistocerca cancellata. Next base: position 743,046,152 of record NC_064626.1, read on the forward strand.
ACAATATGCTTCCCTTTGTCTGAGAGACAGTACATAATAGAATCCACGTATTTCAGAAATACCTATAAGCAGTTGCAGTTATAAAAGTAGCTTTATTTAATTTAAGCTCACAAGCACAATCTTCAGTATGTTGCTTTATAGAATATATTTTTAGTTTCGCTAATTTACACAGTATGATAGCTTTAAGCAGTGATAATACCGCTCTAGAAGTTTATACACGCGAGTGACGTCCAGAAACTATGACTATAAATGGAAACATAGAGAAATTTAAAGTAGAGATTCTAATGTTACCGGCTGAACGACACAATGAAGCAATTTGGCGGCGGTAGCATATTCAAAGTTCTGGTGACATAGCTGTACTAACTACTGGATGCGCCTGTAGATTCAGCAACCGAGGATATTCTCTCATAGTATGCGAAGGCAGAATCGGTATTTAAGACGTATTCGTGTCACAAAAATGTTCTGCCTCCTCAAAACCATGCCGGTAAACGTCTCTACACTCTACTCTCTATCCAGGATAACTTCTCGAGAATTTCCAGTGCTGAGACTCTTCAACTGATAAATGACTTTTCTGGAAGCGGACACTTAATGGATACAGGTTTTTTGCGTAACAATAAGCTTTGCAGCAGAGTTCGACAAAAGGGAAAAACGCACAGCCCTGAGCCCAGCACACTGAGTACTTAATTTGTATTTGAGTACATCAAAAGGTAATTGAATGGTTGCTTTACGTCAGTTGTTCTCCACACATCTGGCTCCCTGCTTTTACTGCCGTCACGTGTATTTCTTCCCAAATGCTGTACTACCCCACCGCCTAAGCCTTTAGGTAATTAACCTGTATCAGTAGGTGCCAATAAAAACTGTAAACTACGACTTGTTACGCAAAGATTTTACATTAACGCTCAATTTTGGCCCTACAGACTTCAAAAGTGTGTTGGAACAGTGACACGCTAATTTTGTGACCAGGTGAGATATGTATGTAATGAAATTCAAAGATACCATAAGTTCTAGTGTTTATAATGAATTCTCTCATAAAACGAGTTCTATAGTTGCACTGAACTATAACACGAACATGTTTAATAACATCATATTCACTGAGAAATTACAACAAGAACATGAAACAGTTAAAAGCGACTAAGGTTGACAGATTTGAAACAAGGAACCAATAGGTAGTTCCTAAATTATTGGCACACTCATCCGTTTCCACTATCTGGCGACAGTGATTGCCAAAATTTGAGTTTGTAAAATTATGCACGTCACTGGGCTGTGTTTCTCCTCCTCCTTAATACAATATTGTTTTCTCAGTACATACACGCCTAAGCCGACTGGAGATATTGTATTTTGTGTAACAACGTCCTTGTTTTATCTGCCAGTGCTGCTGTCGGTGGCCACTATGTCGGACGATGCCTGTGAACCCCGAAAAGCGACATGACGCAAACTTTACATCATGCTCCAGTTGGAGCTGCAAAGTGAAATGACTGTTTCTCACACCATTCTGCGAGCAGGTTTCGAAGTGGTTCTCACTAGCAGTAGACGAAGTGTCACCTTAGTTTCTATTGTCCTCCCTCATAACATTTGCCTCTTCTTAGAGTGTCAGCCCTAGCCTCTCACGAGAAGTGATCCACTCACAAGTGTCAGTTCTCCGGCAACATCTTCCCACCTCTCAATAATTTTCCAAAATTACTACGTAAGACCAGGCTGACTAATGAAATTCCTGCATTTTCGTGCCCAGAGGCCTGCAGATGAACAAAGGAGCATAGAGCCATAAATGCCTGTAGCTTTCACAGAGCCACCGGTGTACTGCAATCCTGTCAGCAGACTGGGTTCCGTCTTCTCTGAATTCTGCACCCAAGGCTCACTGTTGCCCACTTTCCAGGACCTTTACTGTACTTCACAACGCTTTAGGAACGAGGAAGCAGCGGTCATCTCATTCAGGATTCCAACGACTTCTTAGCCACCGTCCGGACGGCTCTGGCATTACCTGCTGTCTACAACGTGTTGCTCAAGACAGGAGTCCCCTAGTCCTCTCCAGTACACACAACCACCTTCGACGAACACTGTCGTATCTGGCGTCGGCATCACTTTTACGACCTGCGCTAAGTTATTATTGTGCCCTTTGGCCCGCTATGATTTGCTGTGAAATTGCCACCCCAACCAAATATAATTCTCAAGAAATAAAACACCAGTACTTCATGTTCTGGCAATCACTATCGGATAATATTTAATAAAAATAAAAGAATATTCCATTTTCAGATTAAATTAATTCGATCTGCACAACGCTCTGTACAATTTGCACCTCAAATATCGACAATGTGAAAGTTGAAGCCTTCAGGTTTCCATCTTTCAATGCAGCTTTCTCAACTTACATATTTGTGTACATGTTTGATGAAGAAACTAATGCGAAGTCATCTACAAATTAGAGCTGGAAGTTGAAAAAACATTTTTGTCCGTTCTACCAACAATAATTTAAACATTATGCTGGTCTTCACTACTCCAGTGATGTTGGATTATGTCTAAAATTACCTAAAGTATTGTTCTATCTGTAAACACTGCTCAGTCAGTTGGATGATTCAGCAGCCATGGGTGAGTCGGGTAGAATGTATAGCAAGTGTACCTTTACAAGGATTTTTGATTTTGTACTCTCTTGCTATATTGTTTTGTACACAAGATCCAAATTCCCCGCTCATTGACTATAATTATCAGGGAATTAAAAGTCTCATATCACGCAAGCATCACATCTTATTACGACCAATTAGTGCTCGTGTTTCCAAGTGAGGGACTGGAAGACACAGTCCAGATGAGATGGGGAATGCCTAGCTGGGGCAGAGTTTAACTTCCACCATTGTTTGATTCCATCTGCCGATCTGATAACCGTTGGCGTGATTTTTTACTATTTGGCGTAGGCACTCGTGACTTTTCTGTGGCAGCCTTATTTTACGTAGTAGCTAACTAGATGAGGTGATGGTCGAAGTGACAGCTTTGCTGAAAAACAGTCTTGTTCATTTTGTGCTTCAAATCTGAGTTATATTAGTAGGAACAATCACAGCTGTGTTTAGGCACGATTATTACGTCACAAACGATTTCCTTCAATGAACATCAGGTTGTACTGAAAATTCACCAGCAGTCTTCGTAACTAATTCTCGATTTTTATCAACTTTTCAGAGCTACGTGGTAATATTCATTAGACTTGATGACATATGCTGAAGTGAAAACACAAAATACTGTTTCAGTGGAAACTCAGGTGCTTGATTTTGTATGACTCTTTTACTTACTGTCATTATCAAGCTACCGGAGATTCAGAGAACGTTGGAAGAAGCTAGTGGGAAGGTACTAAAGACTCGTCGTGGCATATTGTTTTCGTACTAGTGTCAGCTTCAGGGGTGCGGGTGAATTAAGATAGATAAAGGGCTTAAAAAAGTGGTGTCGTAGAGTTGATTCTTTGACTTTGTCTCGCGGAACAAATTGAGGGTGGTGACAATTACATAAAAAATTTTATGGGATCGCGAGTGTGTGAAATGTTATTTTAGAAACCAGTGGCGTAAGTTGCTAGCATAACGGAAGCACACATCGTCTGCAGCGTAAGATTGGCTGCAGCCTGAATATCTTTTGCGTCTTCGTAACAGGGAGAGGAATATTTCGCAGTGTTACATAACGTGCTTCGCGTGTCACTATATGCAGTAGAGTGTTAGCGGCAAGTACACGGTTCTACTTGAATATCGCTGAAGAACGTGCAAATCGCGGACACATGACCCCAAAGTGGCATAACTACGTCAGAAATGTTCTTTTTCCCAGACAAGTGCTACCAAATGCAACTTATATAGTGGGGGAATCACGTGATTAAACTTGTCGACTGTGCCTGAACGTGGGTATACATTCCTCACAATAACCGCAGAATAGCTTTAGTGTCTGACAGTATTCGTGTTACGTTAAAAAGAATTCTGCATGCGGTAAAGACGACAGTTAACAAACCGAAAAGATCTACCTCTACATGTACATCCACATAAATACTCCGCAAGCTACTGTGTGGTGCAAGATGGAGGGTGCCTTTTACCTCTACTTGTTTCCTTTCCTGTTCCACTCGCAAATGGAGAGAGGGAAAAACTCTTGTCTATATGCCTGTGTATGAGCCCTAATCGCTCTTTTATCTACGTGGTCCTTATACGAAATGTACTCCGGTAGAATCATTCTCCAGTCAGTTTCAAAAGCCGGTTTTCTAAATTTTCCCAAAAGCGTTGCGAAATTAATGTTCTAGAGTTGACGAAGCATCTACGCAATGCTTGCGTGTTGACTGAACCTATCTGTAACAAATCTAGCAGCTCGTCTCTGAATTGATTTGATCCCCTTCATCTGCCGCCTCAGTAGCGTAGCGGTAGCGTTACCACCTACCTGTCAGGGGTACCGGGTTCGATTCCCAGCAGGGGACTGGGTGATGTGTGCCCTTCATCATCATTTTCATCAGCATTGACTCGCAAGTCGCCGAAGTGGCGTCAACAAAAAAGGACTTGCAATACGACGGCCGAACTCCCCCGAATGGGGGTCTTCCGGCGAAACAACGCCATACGATCATTTCCATTTTTTTTTATTTTGACCTGATGGGGATCCCAAACATAAGAGTAGCATGCACGACTGGGTCACACTTGCGTTATATAGGCGGTCTCCTTTATAGATAAGCTACACTTTCCTAAAATTCTCCCAATAAACCGAAGTCGATCATACCACCGTCCTCATGCATTCGTTCCGTTTCAAACCGCTTTGCAACGTTACGACCAGGTACTTACTCGATGTCACGGTGTCAAGAAGCACAGTGTTACCGCTGTATTCGAATTTTAAGAGATTTTTTTTCCTTTTCTTCTGCATTTACTTAAATTTTTAAAATTTAGATCAAGCTGCCATTCATCGTACCAATAGAAACTTCGTCTAAGTCTACTCGTATACTCCTATAGTCAATGAACGACGACACCTTCCCGTGCAGATAACTATTCAACCGGTCCGTCAGATCATTTATACACTCCTGGAAATGGAAAAAAGAACACATTGACACCGGTGTGTCAGACCCACCATACTTGCTCCGGACACTGCGAGAGGGCTGTACAAGCAATGATCACACGCACGGCACAGCGGACACACCAGGAACCGCGGTGTTGGCCGTCGAATGGCGCTAGCTGCGCAGCATTTGTGCACCGCCGCCGTCAGTCAGCCAGTTTGCCGTGGCATACGGAGCTCCATCGCAGTCTTTAACACTGGTAGCATGCCGCGACAGCGTGGACGTGAACCGTATGTGCATTTGAGCGAGGGCGTATAGTGGGCATGCGGGAGGCCGGGTGGACGTACCGCCGAATTGCTCAACACGTGGGGCGTGAGGTCTCCACAGTACATCGATGTTGTCGCCAGTGGTCGGCGGAAGGTGCACGTGCCCGTCGACCTGGGACCGGACCGCAGCGACGCACGGATGCACGCCAAGACCGTAGGATCCTACGCAGTGCCGTAGGGGACCTCACCGCCACTTCCCAGCAAATTAGGGACACTGTTGCTCCTGGGGTATCGGCGAGGACCATTCGCAACCGTCTCCATGAAGCTGGGCTACGGTCCCGCACACCGTTAGGCCGTCTTCCGCTCACGCCCCAACATCGTGCAGCCCGCCTCCAGTGGTGTCGCGACAGGCGTGAATGGAGGGACGAATGGAGACGTGTCGTCTTCAGCGATGAGAGTCGCTTCTGCCTTGGTGCCAATGATGGTCGTATGCGTGTTTGGCGCCGTGCAGGTGAGCGCCACAATCAGGACTGCATACGACCGAGGCACACAGGGCCAACACCCGGCATCATGGTGTGGGGAGCGATCTCCTACACTGCCCGTACACCACTGGTGATCATCGAGGGGACAATGAATAGTGCACTGTACATCCAAACCGTCATCGAACCCATCGTTCTACCATTCCTAGACCGGCAAGGGAACTTGCTGTTCCAACAGGACAATGCACGTCCGCATGTATCCCGTGCCACCCAACGTGCTCTAGAAGGTGTAAGTCAACTACCCTGGGCAGCAAGATCTCCGGATCTGTCCCCCATTGAGCATGTTTGGGACTGGATGAAGCGTCGTCTCACGCGGTCTGCACGTCCAGCACGAACGCTGGTCCAACTGAGGCGCCAGGTGGAAATGGCATGGCAAGCCGTTCCACAGGACTACATCCAGCATCTCTACGATCGTCTCCATGGGAGAATAGCAGCCTGCATTGCTGCGAAAGGTGGATATACACTGTACTAGTGCCGACATTGTGCATGCTCTGTTGCCTGTGTCTATGTGCCTGTGGTTCTGTCAGTGTGATCATGTGATGTATCTGACCCCAGGAATGTGTCAATAAAGTTTCCCCTTCCTGGGACAATGAATTCACGGTGTTCTTATTTCAATTTCCAGGAGTGTATGTATAGAGAACAACAGTGGTCGTGTCACACTTCCTCGGGACGCGCCTGACGATACCTCAGTCTCTAGTCAACACTCGTCATCGAAGGCAACGCACTGGGTCCTGTTTCATAAGTCTTCAAGCCACTCACATATCTGGGAACCTTTTCCGTAGTTCGCACCTTTTGTAACAGCCTGCGGTGGTGCACCGTGTGAAATGCTTTCCGGAAATCTAGGAGTATGATATCTGCCTGTTACCCTCTATTCGTGGTTAGCAGGATGTCATGTGAGAAAAGAGTAAGTTGAGCTTCGCACGAACGATGCTTTCTAGATCCGTGCTGATTTGAGGACAGAAGTTTTCCCGTGTCAAGGAAATTTGTTATATTCTAACTGTGAATATATTCAAGAATTCTGCCACAAATTCATGTTGAGGTTGTGGGTCGGTAATTTTGCGGGTCCGTTATTTGGCCCTTCTTATATACAAGACTCATCTGCGCTTTTTTTTCACACGTTTGTGACTTTGCGCTGGGCGAGAGATTCGAGATAACAGCAGGACTCGAGTCCAGTGCGTGATTTATTGATCAAAATAAATGTTCCTAAAGTGCTAGTCAGAAATAAAGCTCTCAGTATAAAAGTTCAGCAAAGCCTGTTTCAGCCTCATTTCATGTGATTCTCAATTATAACATTCTTTTAACTCTAGAATTAGTCTACCAACCAAGTTTTCTGCTAATTCTTTTTGTTGTTTGCTGTCCTGAGAAAGGATTAATACTGACCAAATTATTTAATTTTGTCTGATATCGGCATCTTTCCTCTTTTCTTCGTAATCTCCACCACGAATAACGTATGTGGGTACTTGTTTGCATTGTCACCAGTAGAAATACGAGCAATTTTCTTTCTTTTCTGGGAATTTTTCATTGAGTCCTGCTTCAAATAAGCCGTGGAACCTGATGTCTAGAGCAACGGACGTCCTGTCTTTTTAGCGTCTTGTGGTTCGTCAAGCACCCACCGTCGTGCGAATCATCCGTTGAATTCTGTTTAAAATTTCGTCCGGTAAATGGGCATGGTACAGTAGAACTATCTCCCACCTTTTCTGAGTTCCTTCGATTGCGCAAGCATCCGGAACTTCTCAGCGTTTCCGAGGTTGGTCCGCTACAAATAATGGTTTTCCTTGGTGTTTAGCTCTTACTTCAGTTCCCCGCCAAACGAGTACATCACCGATATTTTAACCGAATAACGAATGATTGTGCTTGTGGGACCATTATTTATGTGTGTAAATGTTTTTATTATAATTCCCCATTGTAATTGAAACATCGGTCTTCCGTGTCTAATCTCGTGACTGTGTCTTAATAAAGAGTTGCACAGCCGGCCGGTGTGGCCGAGCGGTTCTAGGCGCTTCAGTCTGGAACCGCGCGACCGCTACGGTCGGCCGGCCGGCCTGTGTGGCCGTGCGGTTCTAGGCGATTCAGTCTGGAACGGCGTGACCGCTACGGTCGCAGGTTCGAATACTGCCTCGGGCATGGATGTGTGTGACGTCCTTAGGTTAGTTAGGTTTAAGTAGTTCTAAGTTCTAGGGGACTGATGACCACAGATGTTAACTCCCATAGTGCTCAGAGCTATTTGAACCATTTTTTGAACCGCTACGGTCGCAGGTTCGAATCCTGCCTCGGGAATGGGTGTTAGTGATGTCCTTAGGTTAGTTAAGTTTAAGTAGTTCTAAGTTCTAGGGGACTGATGACCTCAGATGTTAAGTCCCATAGTGCTCAGAGCCACTTGAGCCATTTTTGAAAGAGTTGCACAGTAAATTATAAAAATACACTAAAAAACCGAAATATGACGAAGGAATTATCTGAATGGGACGGAAATCGGTAGATGTGATTTAAACCTACAGACAAACAAATGGCTACAATTACAGAAAAATTGGATGATTTATTCAAGAGAAAGAGCTTTGCAAATTGAGCAAGTCAATAACGCCTTTGTTCGCCTCTGGCCGTTATGCAAGCAGTTATTCGGCTTGGCATTTATTGAAAATATGTTAGATGGCCTCCAGATGGATATCGTTCCAAATTCTGTCCAATTTGCGAGTCAGATCGCCGACATCCCGTGCTAGTGGAGGTTCCTGCCCATGATACCCCAAAAGTTCTCAGCTGGGGACAGAACCGGCGGTCTAGCTCCCTAAGGTAGGGTCTGGAAAGCATGAAGACTAGCAGGAGAAACTCTTGTCGTATGTAGGCGGTCATTATCTTGCTGAAATGTAAGCCCAGGATGGCTTGCCGTTAAGGACAACAAAACAGGTAATAGAAGATCGTTGACGAACCGCTGTACGGCAATAGTGCCGTTGACGACAGAGGGGGTGTACTATGAAATGAACTTCCTTGTCTTTGAGTGTATTACAAATATTTCAACGCTTATGCAAAAGGACATGAACGTCCACGAGCTTTTTCTCATTGCATGCTTTGCATTAGAAGAGTTGTAGAGATATAGCATCACATTTTAGCAACACGCCGAGAGTGAACCATGGAAACCTATCAGAGTGCTATACAGGGTGGTCCGTTGATCGTGACCGGGCCAAATATCTCACGAAATAAGCGTCAAATGAAAAAACTACAAAGAACGAAACTTGTCTAGCTTGAAGGGGGAAACCAGATGGCGCTATGGTTGGCCCGCTAGATGGCGCTGCCATAGGTCAAACGGGCATCCACTGCATTTTTTTAAAATAGGAACCCCCATTTTTATTACATATTCGTGTAGTACGTAAAAAAATATGAATGTTTAGTTGGACAACTTTTTTCGCTTTGTGACAGTTAGTGCTGTAATAGTCACAAACATACGGCTCACAATTTTAGACGAACAGTTGGTAACAGTTTTAAATTAAAATATAGAACGTAGGTACGTTTGAACATTTTATTTCGGTTGTTCTAATGTGATACATGTACCTTTGTGAACTTATCATTTCTGAGAACGCATACTGTTACAGTGTGATTACCTGTAAACACCACACTAATGCAATAAATGCTCAAAATGATCCGTCAATCTCAATGCATCTGGCAATATGTGTAAAGACATTCCTCTTACAGCGAGTAGTTCGCCTTCCGTAATGTTCGCACATGCATTGACAATGCGCTGACGCATGTTGTCAGGCGTTGTCGGTGGATCGCGACAGCAAATATCCTTCAACTTTCCCCACAGAAAGAAATCCGGGGACGTCAGATCCGGTGAACATGCGGGCCATGGTATCGTGCATCGACGACCAATCCACCTGTCATGAAATATGCTATTCAATACCGCTTCAACCGCACGCGAGCTATGTGCCGGACATCCATCATGTTGGAAGTACATCGCCATTCTGTCATGCAGTGAAACATCTTGCAGTAACATCGGTAGAACATTACGTAGGAAATCAGCATACATTGCACCATTTAGATTGCCATCGATAAAATGAGGGCCAATTATCCTTCCTCCCATAATGTCGCACCATACATTAACCTGCCAAGGTTGCTGATGTTCCATTTGTCGCAGCCATCGTGGATTTTCCGTTGCCCAATAGTACATATTATGCCCGTTTACGTTACCGCTGTTTGTGAATGACGCTTCGTCGCTAAACAGAACGAGTGCAAAAAATCAGTCATCGTCCCGTAATTTCTCTTGAGCCCAGTGGCAGAACTGTACACGACGTTCAAGGTCGTCGCCATGCAATTCCTGGTGCATAGAAATATGGTACGGGTGCAATCGATGTTGATGGAGAATTCTCAACACCGATGATTTGGAGACTCCCGATTCTCGCGCAATTTGTCTGCTACTGATGTGCGGATTAGCCGCGACAGCAGCTAAAACACCTACTTGGGCATCATCATATGTTGCGGGTCGTGGTTGACGTTTCACATGTGGCTGAACACTTCCTGTTTCCTTAAATCTGCGAACGGTCCGGACACTTGGATGATGTCGTCCAGGATACCGCGCATCATACATAGCACACGCCTGTTGGGCATTTTGATCACAATAGGCATACATCAACACGATATCGACCTTTTCCGCAATTGGTAAACGGTCCATTTTAACAGGGGTAATGTATCACGAAGCAAATACCATCCGCACGGGCGGAATGTTACGTGGTATCACGTTTGTGACTATTACAGCGCCATCTATCACGAAGCGAAAAAAGTGGTCCAAATGAAACATTCATATTTCTTTACGTACTACACGAATATGTAATAAAAAATGGGGATTCCTATTTAAAAATACGCAGTTGATATCCGTTTGACCTATGGCACCGCCATCTGGCGGGCCAACCATAGCGCCATCTGGTTTCCTCCTTCAAGCTAGACGAGTTTCGTTCTTTGTAGTTTTTTCGTTTGATGCTTATTTCGTGAGATACTTGGCCCGGTCACTATCAATGAAGCACTCTGTATACACTCCACAAGTCACTTTCTGACACCTGCTTGCTAGTAAGTCGCTAATCCGTTGCGCGACATTAGATTATCTGTGCTGTAATTTAATTGTTAGTCATAATTGTTAGAGGAATAGGCAAGGAAGCTCACGTGGCGGATAATGCGGAGCCAATACGACGGTTTTCTAACTGCTGCGTTTTATTTTTCTATCAATTACGAGGACGAACTTCTATTAGTCTGAGCTAAACCTAACGTTCCACAATGTTTTTCTTACATGCTTAATTCTTATTTCAAATTGGCTTCGTCACTGCATCGACATGCTCTTGCTTTCAGCGCGCACAGAGCAGCCTCTTTTTGGGGAGGATAGTGAGAATCCGCATGTAGGTGCCCCCTGGTATTCTTAGGTTCCTAATCGGACTGACCTCGGAACAGGACTTGGAGTAACGGCAAGCCCAAAGCACCTTCCCTCTGAACAACGAAATTGATTGTAAGGTGAGTGCTGTTGAGACACCAGTGGAAATCATGCGGATTGTCCTCCGCCCGTGGCCAGACGACTGAAGTACCATCAGTGTACCAGAGCCAGTGTGACGGCGATAAACGCGGGAAACACGCTTCCGAAAACTGCGCCAGTGCACCACAGCGTGCAGCCACTTCCCGGAAGGAGGCGCCAGCAAGAAGGTCGAAACATCGGCTTCGAAGATCCTGGCAACAATGACGCGGTATCGGAACCCAAGAACTGTTACCATCGAACGCAGAAAATGGCATTTGAACGACGGTTGTGCTACGACCAGGCAACGGTAAACGGATGTGCGCTAAAGCCGAGGGCCGCGCTGATGCACGCGCGGAAGTACCTCAGCCCGCCACCGCCCTGCTGCAGGACGTTCGATCCAGAGATAAAGGCGGACCCATTCGCCTCAGTCCTCTTCTGCAGATTTACTTGTTAGCCTGGCTGCAGAACGGACTTGCTCTGTAAGTATCAAAAGGCTCCGAGTTTTGGATACTTAAGTAGTAGTTTGGAAGCCAAAGAATCAAGTATAGCGACATCCGAAAAGACAAAAACGAAAACAAAAGTGAGGAAAATCATGAAAGGTAAGCTCGTGTTAATAACGCGTACAGAAAGGTTGCGACAGTGGCCACTACAGCTTAAAGTACACTACTGGCCATTAAAATTGCTACACCACGAAGATGACGTGCTACAGACGCGAAATTTAACCGACAGGGAGAGGATGCTGGCATATGCAAATGATCAGCTTTCCAGAGCATTCACACAAGGTTGGCGCCGGTGGCGACACCTACAACGTGCTGACATGAGGAAAGTTTCCAACCGATTCCTCATACACAAGCAGCAGTTAACCGGCATTGCCCGGTGAAACGTTGTTGTGATGCCTCGTGTAAGGAGGAGAAATGCGTACCATCACGTTTCCGACTTTGATAAAGGTTGGATTGTAGCCTATCGCGATTGCGGTTTATCGTATCGCTACATTGCTGCTCGCGTAGGTCGAGATCCAATGACTGTTAGCAGAATATGGAATCTGTGGGTTCAGGAAGGTAATACGGAACGCCGTGCTGGATCCAAACGGCCTCGTATCACTAGCAGTCGAGATGACAGGCATCTTATCCGCATGGCTGTAAGGGATCGTGCAGCCACGTCTCGATCGCTGAGTCAACAGATGGGGACGTTTGCAAGACAACAACCATCTGCACGAACAGTTCAACGACGTTTGCAGCGGCATGGACTATTAGCTCGGAGACCATGGCTGCGGTTACCCTTGACGCTGGATCACAGACAGGAGCGCCTGCGATGGTGTACTCAACGACGAACCTGGGTGCACGAATGGCAAAACGTCATTTTTTCAGATGAATCCAAGTTCTGTTTACAACATCATGATGGTCGCATCCGTGTTTGGCGACATCGCTGTGAACGCACATTGGAAGCGTGTATTCGTCATCGCCATACTGGCGATGTTATTGAGTGCCATTGGTTACACGTCTCGGTTACCTCTTCTCCGCACTGACGGCACTTTGAACAGTGGACGTTACATTCCAGATGTGTTACGACCCGTGGCTCTACCCTTCATTCGATCCCTGCGAAACCCTACATTTCAGCAGGATAATGCACGACCGCATGTTTCAGGTCCCGTACGGGCCTTTCTGGATACAGAAAATGTTCGACTGCTGGCCTGGCCAGCACATTCTCCAGATGCCTCACGAACTGAAAATGTCTGGTCAGTGGTGGTCGAGCAACTGGCTCGTCACAATACGCCAGTCACTACTCTTGATGAACTGTGGTATCGTGTTGAGGCTGCATGGGCAGCTGTACCTATACACGCCATCCAAGCTGTGTTTGACTCAATGCCCAGGCGTATCAAGGCCGTTATTACGGCCAGAGGCGGTTGTTCTGGATACTGATTTCTCAGGATCTATGCACCCAAATTGCGTGAAAATGTAATCACATGTCAGTTCTAGTACAATATATTTGTCCAATGAATACGCGTTTATCATCTGCATTTCTTCTTGGTGTAGCAATTTTAATGGCCAGTAGTGTAGATGAGAGAACGTCCGCTTCAGCTAGCGGCGTTTGGGAGACAGCTGGTCGTGCTTCCGTGCGCCACGTGAACGTTAGGTAAGAGCAGCATCGCCCCCGCCGCTGACGTCACGGCGGGCACGCGGCAGCACGGCGCGGCCAACTCAGCGCGGCGGGCAGCGAACCCAGCGCGGACTTGCGGCGACCGCGCGCCGCAGCCGGCTGGCGTCTTCCCCCAGCGCCGAGCAGCTGCACGCCTCGCCATCCTGACGGGGCAGCCAGTCTGTAACACTGGTGTCATTACTTGGACGCGCGCCGCATGATAACAGCCAAAATGCATTTATAGATGCCTGAAATTTTTGCATTTTACGTTTTGAGGTGATTTCTTGTTCTGGGGGAATACTTTTCGAGACGCCAATTTATTTCGATCTGTTGTCTCGTTCCTCCTAAGAGTGAAGAAGGCATTGCCAAAATTAATCACTGTGACACGGCAAAGAAGAAAGATCTAGCGTTCGAGTCGTCTCTTCTACAGAAAAATTGAGTCTTTTAGATCTCTTATATTTTGCCATATATAACAAACTGTGCCAAAAAGAGTTCACTAAATGGATCAGTATCTTAAAAATGAGCGTACATATCGAGGAGAATCACTTGACGTCGAACACACTAACCCAAAACAGATTTTTGTGCTGCGACCCGTCGAAGCGCAAAGACTTACCATAGCAAAACATGGCGAAGCACAAAGAAAAATGTTGATTTTAAGGAGCCTACTAAGTATGTTGCAGAATGAATTCGTAATTCGTGACAAGAAGATAAAGAGTGAATAGTTTCGTAGTGAATAGACCTGTTAGTATCTATTCCTCACACATGAAATTACATCGGATGTTCTGAAATTCGCTTCAGAAAATAGCTCTCGACTTTTAAAAATCTGTTTTGCCGACCTAAGTCTACTGCTCCGACCTACGAAATCTGAAAAACTGAATAGTATGTACCCTTTACCAAAATTTCCTTTAAAGCTAATTAAGTACACTACTATCATATCACCTCCAAAGCTGCACAGAAGTACAGAAAAGAGAACATACGTATTATTAATACTTGTCTATAGTCTGTTTCCTAATGAATGTCACACATATAGTATAATCACGTATTTTGAAGAATTCGTAGATCTCTTACCGCTGATTTATCGAAATCTTCGACTGTAAATCGAAAGTGTAGGAGATGTCTGAGGGTGGTAGAGGGATTTATTGTGAATCTTATGTGAAATACTTTCACTGGTTGCTGGTGGGAGATCACTTCGACACAAAGATGCCTTCTGCTAGAATATTTTGAGTAAGACAGGAGCAACTTACCTTGTGCTCTTTTAACCACAGTTGGACGAAGTAAAGAAACAGTCGATTAGTTTCAGGGGGAGAAGGAGGATGATTTTGAACATGTAGTTGGCAGATAGAGAGTAGTGTCTGAGAGTGTTATTGTACATAGCATTTGTTCAGATAAAGCCAAATGGAGACATAACTAGGAAAACGTGTCGCAGATTGAATAATAACGAACCCTATGAGTATTAGAAACATAGAAACATTAGGAATAAGGAAGTATTCCCTTGCCTCCACTCACATTCACCTTCCCAGCTGCAGACAATTCTAGGTACAGAATACCTAGAAAACAAAATGCAGGGCGGCAACAAATCTTAGAAAACACGTGTAAGAATGACAAGGTAAATTAATTTTTCTGGAATGCTTTTCTTGTTATTGATAATCTACATTTTATATCCTCTTTATATCGGCCATTATCTGTTATTTTGATTCCCAAATAACAAAATTCTTCTATCACTTCATCGTCAAACTTTTTAACCAACCTCCCTCAGCACCGCCAGATGTAATTCGACTACATTTTATTTCCTTTCTTTTACTTGTGTTGATTTTTGTCTACAATTTCTACTCAAGCCACTATCACTTTCGTTTAATTGATCCTCAGAGTCCTCTGTCATCTGACAACAACTGCGTCATCGGCAAACATCAAAGTTTCAGTTTATTTTCCCTGAACTTTTATTTCCTTTTCAAATTTCCCCTTGGTTTCGTTCATAGCTTGCGCAGTATAGAGAATGAATAACATCGTGGATAGGCAGCACTCTTGTCTCAGTCCGTTTCCAACTACTGCTTCCTTGTCATGCCCTTGGCCTTGTAACTGCAGTCTGCTGTCTGTGGAAGTTGTAAATTACCATTAAGCCCCTGCTACTCTCACCTTTCCAAAAACTATGTTCCAGCCAACGCTACCGAAAATATTGTCCTTAAAACATCGGGTTGAATATGTCAGTCGGGTCGCATGTTTCTCCGCCAGTTTCCTACATGATACTTTTAGTTAAAGTGACTATTTCTTTTTTTTTTTTTTCAAGGAAAAAATTCTTGATTTCGAAGCAAATACAGGGGTTGTTAATGTAAATATATTCAAAAAATTCAGCGTATGTCATAAAAATCGCACAATGCGTAGTGATTCCGTCCGTCACCACAAATTCTTTCACGGTCACTAATGTGAACCGCTGCCTCGTTCAAGTTTCGCGTCATTTGGGCCCAGGAAGATGTATAGAGCAATAGCCTAATCTGATCTTCCTTTACTCATTCCCGCTGTCCTTTTCCATAACATGCAGGTTCAATGCAAAAAGCGAGCATCCCAGTGATCTGAGTCTGCTGTCTCACCTGCCCACGGCAGCCTTGCGAATATCTCATTTAATGAGTTCTTTTGATCTGCTGCCACAGCAAAATGGTTAGAGATGTCTAAATACGATGAACAACCCTACTGTCTTTCATTCTTTCAGCTACTCTTTAGCTGGAATGAAAATTCCGAGAACAGTCTGCTCCAAACTTGAAATCGAAAGATCCAATTAGGTTCCCGAATTGTTTTCTTCTTAAGATCAAAACTCATCGTAATCCCACTGGAAACAGTCAAGATATACCTAATACATTCACAAACAGAACACAATTATCGCGAAATAGGGGAGATAGTGCCACAGACATGATACGTGAATTGGAGTGGCAATCATTAAAACAAAGGCGTTTTTCGCTGCGACGGGATCTTCTCATGAAATTTCAATCACCAGTTTTCTCCTCCGGTTGCGAAAACATCCTGTTGGCACCCACCTACATAGGGAGAAATGATCATCACGATAAAATAAGAGAAATCGGGGCTCGAACAGAAAAATTTAAGTGCTCGTTTTCCCGCGCGCAGTTCGAGAGTGGAACGGTAGAGAGACAGTTTGAAGGTGGTTCATTGAACCCTCTGCCAGGCACTTAATTGTTAATAGCAGATTAATCACGTAGATGTAGATATAGAAGATACCACTAACATAGGCAGTAGGCACCAGTACATTGACAATGTTATGAATTTCAATTAATCTGCCAAGCTGACAATGTTTAAAATTGTATTGATAAGTAGGTAGATCACAGAGAGTGTTGTTGGACTGCAGTCGTATCTGCCACCCATTACCCGTCACTTCTGTTAGACACTTATTACTGTATTCGCTAAGACTGGGAAGCTCATCGACCAAAATAGCGTTTGTACCATCATACTGGAATTTTGAGCTCCGTTCCCGTACTTGCAAAAAAAAAAAAAAAGTAATGATTTACAACTGTGGTGAATCATGTTCGGTTTCTAAAGCAAAACAATAATTGTGACTTGCAAAAAGGTGGACCCATCTTTAATTCTGCATTACAGCACTTGAAATTTAGACAAGCAGGAAAAAAGATTTATACATCATGTGCGAGCTTTTTGCTCCCGTAATTGAGTCGTGATCAGTCTGTCATGCAGAAGACTCCGGTTCAGTTCTCGGGACCACCAGGAATAATTCCTTGTCGGATGTCTAGATCGGAGTGCACTCTACCTATTGATGACAACTGAGGAGCTGCTTGAGTGAAGTAGCGGTTCCGATATCTGGTTGGAAAAGCATTGTGGTGACCCCATGCCCTTCAATGCCACGTCCGAATGACGCCACTGGCAGAGGATGACATGCTGGCTGTTGGACACAGAGGTTTGTCGGGGTCGAAACGCGAAGCTGTTGTACAGTAATCAAAAACAAAAAGCATCGTACGTGAAAAACCTTAAACTGTGAACTCTTCTTTACGTATTTATTATGCTTACACCGGTCCTCTCACTAATTAGACTATGGGAAAATAGCATCCCTCGTATAAGACTACCTCATTAACCTTAAAACCGACAAGTGCCCCTTTAACTCCCAACCCGAACACGTTCCTTACATATCTTCTGGATTTGATTTCAACTTATACACTAGTATACACTACCATTAAAATTGATACACCAAGAAGAAATGCAGATGACAAACGGTTATTCATTGGGCAAATATATCATACTAGAACTGACATGTGATTACATTTTCACGCAGTTTCGGTGCATAGATCCTGACAAATCAGTACCCGGAACAACCACCTCTGGCCGTAATAACGGCCTTTGTACGCCTGGGCATTGAGTCAAACAGAGCTTGGACGGCGTGTACAGGTACAGCTGCCCATACAGGTTCAACACGATACCACAGTTCATCAAGAGTAGTGACTGGCGTATTGTGACGACCCAGTTGCTCGGCCACCATTCACAAGACGTTTTCAACTGTTGAGAGATCTAGAGAATGTGCTGGCCAGGGCAGCGGTCGAACATTTTCTGTATCCAGAAAGGCCCGTACGGGACCTAAAACATGCGACCGTCATGATTCTGTAAACGGAACCTGGATTCATCCGAAAAAATGACGTTTTGCCATTCGTGCACCCAGGTTCGTCGTTGAGTACACCATCGCGGGCGCTCCTGTCTGTGATGCAGCGTCAAGGGTAACCGCAGCCGTGGTCCCGAGCTGATAGTCTCTGCTACTGCAAATGTCGTCGAACTGTTCTTGCAGATGGTTGTTGCCTTGCAAACGTCCCCATCTGTTGACTCAGCGATCGAGACGTCGCTGCACGATCCGTTACAGACATGCGGATAAGATGCCTGTCATCTCGACTGCTAGTGATACGAGGCCGTTGGGATCCAGCACGGCGTTCCGTATTACCCTCCTGAACTCATCGATTCCATATTCTGCTAACAGTCATTGGATCTCGACCAACGCGAGCAGCAATGTCGCGATACGATAAACCGCAATCGCGATAGGCTACAATCTGACCTTTATCAAAGTCGGAAACGTTATGGTACGCATTTCTCCTCCTTACACGAGGCATCACAACAACGTTTCACCGGGCAATGCCGGTTAACTGCTGCTTGTGTATGAGGAATCGGTTGGAAACTTTCCTCATGTCAGCACGTTGTAGGTGTCGCCACCGGCGCCAACCTTGTGTGAATGCTCTGAAAAGCTAATTATTTGCATATGACAGAATCTTCTTCCTGTCGGTTAAATTTCGCGTCTGTAGCACGTCATCTTCGTGGTGTAGCAATTTTAATGGGAAGTAGTGTACATTCCAACTCTAAGAAGCTGCCAGAAAAGACTGGAGAATCGCATCAAGCACATGTGAGAGCTGATGACCGAAACAACGAAAACGGCGTTTGTTTGAGACTTAAGATTTATAAGTGACTACCTAAATTTCTTTCGTAAGGAAAAGTACCCGAAATAACTCTTCGACAAGGGTTCTAGATGAAAATGTACCGGTTTGACAGTCGATGGCTTTGCTCCAAGGTAAAATATGCACTCACTTTCCATTGGAGTCGATTTTCAAGTCGATGCACTTCGACAAATTTTCACTGTACGGTTGTCTGTAAATTGCGATTCTGGAAAGCGTACAGAATACCCTTTTGAATCTACAGGACATCTACAATGCACTCAAACAGAAGGCTCTTTAGATGGATTTTTTGCACATCTGGATGAATATATGTTTCAAATCAGGTTTCCAGTCGCCAGAGCATCTAGACTAATGTATAGAGGGTAGACAAAATATGGAAACAGTGCAAATTCAATGCACTACTACGCCTAATACGGTGCAGGAAAGCCGTTGTCATTCAAAACGGCTTTCAGCCGTCTCAGAATGGATGAATATACGTCCTGTAGGATTTCCAACGATTCCTGCAAAATAGAGGCAAGTTGTGGTAACGATGATGGAGGTGAATGGCGATCACGCACCCTTCTCTCGACAATAGACCACAGAGGCTCAAAATATTGAGATCTGGTGACTTGGTGGCCTGGGGAGATGCGACGGTTCATCCTTCTTCTCACAAAACCAGCCCTACACGACGGGAGCTGTGTGAACAACTTTGTCCTGGAACACAGCATCACCACTGGAGAACAAAAGTTCTACTATGGAATGTACCTCATCAGCCAAATTGGTCAAATAATCCGTGGCGGCAATCTGAGCGTGCAGAGTAACCATGAGGCTCATAAAATTTCACGATAGGGCTGCTCAAATCATCACCGAAGCCCTAACGTGTTTCAGAAACTGGAAACAGTGTGAAACAACTCATCCGGCTAAATGACATTTTTCCATTGCTCCGTAGTCCAGGTTTTATGGCTTCAACGCCACGTTTTCCCGTTAAGAGCATTCGCCTTACTGATGAGTTTACATTAAAAGTGAAGAAATTCCTCCAGCTGTATATAAGGTGTCTATTTTATTTTGGCAATTGAACCATGTTTTGAATTCGTCACACCTGTAAAATATTTGCTGTATATATATACTCGCATTTCGCTTTATGTTTGACACTGATCTGTAATAAAACGATCATGTACATATAATTTCGTTTGTACTTATTGGTACTACATAAATTTTTATTTTTCCAGAATGATTGCTTTTAATGAAAACGGCCATAATGAAATTAATTTTATTGATTTCGTCCATTATGTAATATGTCTATAATATATTTGTTTCCTTAATAACTCATAGATTACCGATGTCACATTGGTTGCTGTATGTATGGTATATTTTATAGGTCCTGAAGATGGCGTTGTTACAACGTTGAAACTAGTTGCCAAAATAAAATAGACACCCTAAATACAGCTGGAGGAATTTCTTCACTTTTAATGTAAACTCATCAGTAAGGCGAATGCTCTTAACGGGAAACCGTGGCGTTGAAGCCATAAAACCTGGACTAAGGAGCAATGGAAAAATGTCATTTAGCCGGATGAGTTGTTTCACACTGTTTCCAGTTTCTGAAACACGTTAGGGCTTCGGTGATGATTTGAGCAGCCCTATCGTGAAATTTTATGAGCCTCATGGTTACTCTGCACGCTCAGATTGCCGCCACGGATTATTTGACCAATTTGGCTGATGAGGTACATTCCATAGTAGAACTTTTGTTCTCCAGTGGTGATGCTGTGTTCCAGGACAAAGTTGTTCACACAGCTCCCGTCGTGTAGGGCTGGTTTTGTGAGAAGAAGGATGAACCGTCGCATCTCCCCAGGCCACCAAGTCACCAGATCTCAATATTTTGAGCCTCTGTGGTCTATTGTCGAGAGAAGGGTGCGTGATCGCCATTCACCTCCATCATCGTTACCACAACTTGCCTCTATTTTGCAGGAATCGTTGGAAATCCTACAGGACGTATATTCATCCATTCTGAGACGGCTGAAAGCCGTTTTGAATGACAACGGCTTTCCTGCACCGTATTAGGCGTAGTAGTGCATTGAATTTGCACTGTTTCCATATTTTTGTCTACCCTCTATACATTCGCCTAGATGCTCTGGCGACTGGAAACCTGATTTGAAACATATATTCATCCAGACGTGCAAAAAATCCATCTAAAGAGCCTTCTTTCTGAGTGCATTGTAGATGTCCTGTAGTTTCAAATGGGTATTCTGTACTGTACTGTAATTTTATACCAGCTGACGTCCCACTGTCCTCCATTTCAACTATGGATGTACGAAGATTACTGATGAGTGGTCTTCGAATTCCAACTCGGCCTGCAATTCCTTACTTTTGGAACTCCCTGTTGTTTTAGTGCTGATAATGTTCGCTAGTGCGAAATCAATTTCCGCGGTGACTTTTACAGATGTTGTCCCTAATTTTACGTCAGAACCCTCTTCGATAATCGTATGTCATGATCGCTCGACACACACTTCCGTTCGCGTTGTGACTTAGTGGATGATACTTTCCCGCCTTCCCTGTATGCGGTATACGTCTTCGATACGGTGGCTCTTGAAATGAGAAAACACTTCTGCCGATCTTGGTTGCGAAAGCACCCACCATATGAGCACCAAGAATTTGCCCACGTTAGAGTTCATTTAGCTCCGGCATAACGCTCACACAACTACACAGAGCAGCGTTCTGACGACAACTGATACTTGCAACGCATTGAGGAAATTGCACATGTTCCAGTTGCAGGCTTGGCAAGCATCTGCGTTTATGTTCAAGCATTCATTTCTCACAGTGTTTCAATTTTTTTCCCCAACCGCTGTAT
The DNA here is from genome assembly GCF_023864275.1 of Schistocerca cancellata. Lineage (NCBI taxonomy): Eukaryota > Metazoa > Arthropoda > Insecta > Orthoptera > Acrididae > Schistocerca > Schistocerca cancellata. Next base: position 743,067,821 of record NC_064626.1, read on the forward strand.
TTTTCTGAAGAAATACGGTGGCCTTCTCATGTACTTTTACAGCGAATGGGTCCAAAAGAAGTATAGTCAGTCCGATTCGTTTACGCAATTTCCTTAATAACTGAGATACATGTCTCAACTTTGCTTGCCATGAATGTCCCTCCAACTAAAAGTTTATATCACTTCTCGACGGAGACAGGAGATACGTCGTCAGTCGTGTGTTGCCCTTTAGAGGAATTAACTGATGTGCAGTGGAGTGAATTTCTAAATAGATCAGGTTTGTTACGGGGAATTATGCCTTTACTTTTTAGTATGCTGCCTGTAGAACATCTACAGAGTTGAGTAATAAATAATGTTCAGGATTAAAATGCCATTTACTAATAAAGTATTAGTTGACATCCTCTTAATTTATGGCGAATGCCATCAAAATGCATCAAGCAATAGAACTATATGCAGTACAGTTCCCATATCTGTGCGCCCAATCCATTCCACCTTCGCCAGGACCATAAAATGACTTATTTCAGCCGGCCGGGGTGCCCGAGCGGTTCTAGGCGCTACAGTCTGGAACCGCGCGACCGCTACGGTCGCAGGTTCGAATCCTGCCTCGGGCATGGATGTGTGTGATGTCCTTAGGTTAGTTAGGTTTAAGTAGTTCTAAGTTCTAGGGGACTGATGGCCTCAGATGTTAAGTCCCATAGTGATCAGAACCATTTGAACCATTTTGACTTATTTCCTAAGGAAACGTTTACAAAGGAAGGCTCCTACCAACGAAACTGCAGAAGTAGCGGATATTGCAGCTACTGCAGTGAATCCGCCTGCCAATTATCTTCAAGTGCAAAGAGATGATGGTAGAGTTCTACGTATTCCTGATAGATATAAATACCATTCGTTCCATGTTTCTTTACATCAAGGGCAACATGATAGGACAAAATTGTTATGGCTTTTGTGGCGACTTTTTGACAAACTGCCTGTTGGCTTCTGTGTCGTTCTTCGGCTGATGTTTGTTTTATAATTTTCTGACAAGACCGACCACATAGTGATATTCGCCGACACGGAATTTCTTGCTGTTGAAAATATCTATTACATTCTCTTGTTAAGGGAAGCTATAGAAATACAAAAACATGACAATACCTTCAACAAATAAGAAGCAAGCCTCAAGATGGATGAATCCTGGATTTCCGTGCTGCAGAGAACGACCGTTGCAGGTAGTAAGAGGAGAACAATAGGGGTAGTGAGCACGGAAAAGTCCTTGGACGTTGGCTCGCCAGGAACATACACTGAAGAACCAAAGAAACTGGTACATCTGCCTAATATCGTGTAGCCCCCCCCCCCCCCAAGCACGCAGAAGTGTCGCAACATTATGTGGTATGGACTCGAATAATGTCTGAAGTAGTGCTGGAAGGGACTGACACCATGAATCCTGCAGGACTGTCCATAAATCCGTAAAAGTACGAGGGGATGGAGATCTCTTCTGAACACCACGTTGCAAGACATCCCAGATATGCTCAATAATGTTCATGTCTGGGGAGATTGGTGGCCAGCGGAACTCAGAAGAGTGTTCCTGGAGCCACCCTGTAGCTATTCTGGACGTGTGGCGTGTCGCATTGTCCTGCTGGAATTGCCCAAGTCCGTCGGAATGCACAACAGACATGAATGGATGCAGGTGATCAGACAGGATGCTTACATATGTGTCACTTGTGGTCCCGTATCACACTAATTCCACACGCCCCACATTATTACAGAGCCTCCACCACCTTGAACAGTCCCCTGCTGATATGCAGGGTCCGTGAATTCGTGAGGTTGTCTCCATACCCGTACACAACCATCCGCTCGATACAATTTGAAACGATACTCGTCCCACTAGGCAACATGTTTCCAGTCATCAACAGTCCAATGTCTTTGTTGACGGGCTCAGGCGAGGCATAAAGCTTCGTGTCATACAGTCATCAAGGGTACACGAGTGTGCTTCGGCTCCGAAAGCTCATATCGATGTTGTTTCGTTGAATGGTTCGCACGCTGACATGTGTTGATGACCCAGCACTAAAATATGCAGCAATTTGCGGAAGGGTTGCACTTCCGTCACATTAAACGATTCTCATCAGTCATCTTTGGTACCGTTCTTGCAGGGCCTTTTTCCTGATATTCACGGTACACTCGTGAAATGGCCGTACAGGGAAATCCCCACGTCATCGCTGCCTCGGAGATCCTATGTCCCATCGCTTGTGCGCCGACTATAAAACCACATTCAAACTCTCTCGAATCTTGATAACCTGCCAATGTAGCAGCAGTAACCGATCTAACATCTGCACCAGCGGACACTTATTGTCTTATATAAGCGTTGCCGATTGTTTCGAATAGTGTCAGAGAGTTCTCCAGCAAGAAAGTTTTGTGGAGAAAGTGTTGTTCACTAATGAAAATGTAAAGTTGAGGAATATGCACCATTGTTCGACTGAAGTCCCATATTGAGTTAGTGCGATGATCAGTCAGCGACAGTGGTGTGTGAATGTGTGATGAGGCATAATTAAAAGCTTTTACTTAGCTGCTACTATGGTGAATGGGGAAAGATATACACACTTTGCGATAAGTACGAGTACTTTACCGTTAATATTAGAAAATGTGCTCTTGAGATATGGTTCCAACATGATGGATGTCCTGCTCATAGTTCTTCACCAGGAGATGCATTAAAGCATTTATTTCCAAACCAATGTGTGGGAAGAGACAATTCCATTCAGATTTATCCAGCACATTCGTTTGACGTTGCCAAGCTGCTGCTTATGGGATCATGTAACGGACACGGTCTACAGCAAAGTTCCGACGACTGTGCGAGATACGAGTGAGCGAAATGCTGCTGCATGTAAAGCGATTACTCCAGATACGATGACAGCAATGAGCTCATCAATGGTGCAGTGTGTACGCAAATGGGTCCCACTTTGAAGATACTCTGCAGATGGCGTAAAAATGCTACCAGGCCGGCCGCGGTGGTCTAGCGGTTCTAGGCGCTCAGTCCGGAACCGCGCGACTGCTACGGTCGCAGGTTCGAATCCTGCCTCGGGCATGGATGTGTGTGATGTCCTTAGGTTAGTTAGGTTTAAGTAGTTCTAAGTTCTAGGGGACTGATGACCATAGATGTTAAGTCCCATAGTGCTCAGAGCCATTTGAACCATTTTTTTTTTTTTTTTGAAAAATGCTACCAGGCGGCCATGTGACCACCGCAGGCTTAAGTCACGGTAGTGACGTCAGTTATATAACAAGACCGCTAAGGTTACCGTGGAGATGAACGGGAAACTTTCTTGGTAAGCAAGTGCTGCCTTTTCTACTGCGTGTTCGGCATGAAGGGCAACGTTCTTGGTTTGACAAACACCTAGAAACTCTATCGCACTCTGGTTGACCTGCTAAAACACCCTCTCTTAATTCCATAGAAAATTTCGGTGGGTGTTTTGAACAGTACATGAATCGCAACGGTCCTCATCCAAGTAGTTGAGTGGTTCTACAAAATCAGTGTATGGCTTCAGCTGCTATGGTATGGCTTACCTGAAGAAATCAGTGGACTCTCTTCCTCGCCGTATTGTGGGCATTTGGAATGTTAGTGATGATGTTACAGGGCAGTAGCGTAACGTGTCCTGGAGGTGACTAATCTTTTGTCCGGTGTACTTCGATTAACGTTCGAGACACGTGGGACTTAAATCCTCCTCTGGCCGTCCACATTTTAGGTGTCCTCTTACAAGTCACTTAGGGCTAAGTCTGGTGAATAGAGCGCAGAGACGTAAACTATGGGTGGAGGGGGGAGGGGTCTGGAGGGTCCAGACTTCCCCTGTCACCGAAATGAAATCACACATGATCTAGTTGCCGTGTAGAGAAACTGAAAGATATTTTAATTTTACATCATATCACGAAAAAGGGATACGCACTATCGATTCTATGCTTAACAAGGCCATCGATACATATCAACTACCGGTGTAACGTTGGCACTTTCGGCTATTGCCCATTCCTACATAACTCGAGACCAACTGCTGTACATTGTTAGCCTTATTTGAGCTCAGGTATTGTTTTGTCAATCAGTTCAGGTTTTACTTGCTGTTGAATTTAATGTAAGTGCTGCCGTTTGTGTGCTTGTGTGTGTGTGTGTGTGTGTGTGTGTGTGTTGTTGTGATAGTTTATAATGACGGGTAAGTTCATGGCAAAAAGGAGAGGAAAACCGATTTTGATTCGTCCATTAGCATAATGGTAAGTTAAACGTAAAGCCTAATTACCTGTATACAGCAGTTTAATTTTAGACTGGAGTCATTTGGAGACTGGTAGAAATTTAGGGTGGCAATATTTCAATAGTTAACAAGGCAGCGGAGCGGTAAACACCATTACAAATACATGAAATTGCAATCATTGCGAAAAATAAACTTGATTTTCTTGTGTGGTCTAAAAATTGCGTTGCTTGACAAAAATATCACCCAAACGGGAATGGTTGCAGTCCCTTAAAAAATTTATTAAAAATTCTATCATTAATAGCTCAAATGGAAAATTACCGCTCAATCTAGTCACCTGGGTGACACTCCATTACGAAAACCGGTTCCGACGCGGGACGCCGGGAGACAGAGCGGAAGGATTGTATAAATGATGACAGTTCATTTTATGTTTTATTCGTCTCGAAAAGATTTTTTCAGCGGGCTGCTTAAGTTCTTCCGAGCCGACTGCGCCATGCATTAACTGAAGCCAGGAGTTCAACATACAATTAAATAGTCAAATACGCAATCATTCATGAATATCAGAGGGATAAACATGCACAGTTGAAGGAGAAACATGCGATATCAGAATTCCATCTTTCGTTGTGATGCATTTTATTTTGTTTTAAATCAATGTACAACAAACAATTTTTCCAAATTCTCCGCCATCTGGGGGAGCTCTGGTGTTGTGGTGTTGAGCTAGCAATAGGTGGATTCGGGAGGCAAGATGGTTCGAATTCATTCCGCGACAGTCTTAAAAAATGTTTTTGTGGCTTCCCACTTTAACTTTGTGCAAATGCCGGCGTTGGTCTCTTATTACAGGCCACAGTCAGTTCCATTCTTTCCTAACAGATTCCAATTCCCTTAAAGACGCAGCCTCTGGTTAAATACAAAAAGCTGCATCGAAGATGAGCCGAAGATCTCTTCAGAGAATCCCGGCACTAAAAGCCATACGATAAATGAATAACAATCCATATTCTCATTTACGGTCATGAGTTTATCTGCCGGTATATTGTTTAATATAGAAAATAATCTTTCTACATTCCGAGAAATGACAGATGCATACTTAAATGAAGCAATTTGGGAAAGGGTAAGGTTGAATAATTAGATCCTTTGCAGTTTCGCCTCTAGAAATGGTTCTAGCTTGTGTGCTGAACAGAACAAGCCTCTAGAAATGGTTCTAGCTTGTGTGCTGAACAGAACAATGTCAAATGTGTTTATTTCAACGGCTCTGTTATTACCGACATCTCTGTTGGTAATAATCAGTGTCCCAAAAAGCTGGGATGCTTTGATGAGCTGAAGGAACCTGACTTCATTTCAGATGTCGTAAATTTAAATACAAGATTGTACTAGGAGAAAGATAGCTATTGTCGAAAGAGATTTGATCATACTGAACTTAATAAGTTATTCAATCTAACCTTGAGATTCTTTGCTCTGCGATAGTGTACATCATACTAGAAGTCTGACCTCTGTTTTGTTAATAAAGGGGCAGTACATTATGATAGAATTTTAATTCGGTTGACAATGAAGAGTGAAGTTACCATGCAGCAAAATAAAATATTAAATTCTGCATTTGAGTATTTATCAGATTATATATATTACTTCTGAGAATATGCTTTTTTACGAAAAGCTTTTCTTGCTCAATTTTATAGACCAAATACGATCTGCATTAAGGTCTCTCGAAAGCAAATTAGGTACAGAATATTTAAAAATAAGTAAATAAGTTTTCAGAAAAATGAAAAATCATAAGCCTTTTTAAGATCCTCCTTAACCAGTCTTACCCGCCTTTGACAAAATCCTAGCTGCGTCCATGTAGGGTGGATGAGCGATTAATTCAAAGCCCAATTCATGCACTCTCGCTATAGTTATTGCTGATGGGTGGGTTGCTGCAATATTCTGGTGAAAGAGCACTTTTTTGCGTGCCAACCTTGGTCTTTTTTCAGCCAACGCGTTTCAAACTATCCAACAATGGAGCATAATAGGGTCCAGTCATGGTTCCGCCTTTTTACAAGTAATGTATGAGGATTATTCCTTGGGAATTGGAAATCCCAAATAAATAAATAAATAAATAAATAAACAACAATGGTCATCACCTTACCAGGTGACGAAATGGTCTTTGTCTTATTCGGTGCGCTTTCACCAGCCTTTGTCTATTGTTTTCACTGTCGTTTTGATCCTGGTGTGTAATGATGGAACCAGGCTTCATCAACAGTCACAAATCGGCGTAAAAAGCCTTGCAGATTGCGATAAAACATTGCCAGACATTGCGTTGAAATGTTATGCTGGATGGACTTTTGGTCTACTGTGAGCAATCGCGGCTCCCATCTCGTACACAGCTTCTTCGTTGACGATTCGACGTGCTTAGCGGAGATGCCTACAGTCTCACGGATTTTTATTCGGCGGCTTTGCATTTATGTACCATGGGTTTTGTCAATGGTTTCATTCGTGGTGACGTCAACTGGACGGCCGGAGCGTACATCGTCCATAATACTTGCCTGACCACGTTGAAATTCATTAATCCAAAAGTAAATGGTCTTCAGTGATGGTGCAGAGTCCGCGTGAACTTCATCCAATACGGGTTTGATTTGTACGTCAATCCAACACATAAGATAAAGTGTATAATAACAGCATGAAATTCGATTTTCTCCATTTTCAATCGCAGTTGACACACTGAACACTTCAGACGGCTCTCAGCATTGAACCGTACGCTGTGAATTGTTTAACTTCTTTATGCGATCCTTGGTATAAAAACCACGAAGGTGCAACAAAATGGAAAATTACCAGACTTATCATATCATCTTGGTATATTCCTATTTCGATTACGAGCAATGCCGGTCTTGTTCTAAAAAGACGTGGTCGGCTTCCTTTGCTATCCCTATATTATCCGAAACATCACCTTTAGTGTCTCTTCATTCCTTAAGACAAGATTTCGGCAGTCGGCGCATCGCTCGTGGCCCTCTTCCAGTAGTCGTCGCTACTGTGCTTTTGAATAGGAAAGACACTTTCTGGGAAGTTATTCTTCAGTAACAAGTCTCTTCAATTTGATAACACAATGTATACAGGCTCCTACTATTTTTTCATCTAGTACTGGATTAGAGTGTGCAAAATTTTATTGAACTTTATACTTTATTTTGTGTCACTATAGCGTTGTATGTGTCCTGAGTTTCAGTGATTTATAATAAACTGAGGTGACAAGTCATGAGATACCGCTTAATATCGTGTCGGATCTCCTTTTTCCCGTCATAGTACAGCAGCTCTGCGTGGCATGGTGTCAAAGAGCCGTTGGAAGTCCTCTGCAGAAATACTGAGCCATACTGTAAAGAAACTGGTTCTCTACTTCTGAAAAAAAACCTTTTAAATAATAAAACATGACCTATACAAGGAACCTGACTACCCCTGTTAGTCATGGACGGAAAAAAAATTGGCATAGTCTTTGTCAGAACGTGCAGAATCTTATCCGGGGCCAATAAGACTTCAATTTTAATCTAAATATGGTATGCCAATGTTTACGTTATAAAAAAATGAATTAGGTAATTCAGTACAATTATATATCGATGCGATAAATCACTTTAACGGGGGCCAAATGAACAATTAAAGTCAATATAATTCCGGTAAACCTGCAAAGGTAAAAAAAAAAAAATATATTGTAGAGCCCTACATAGACATCGCTCATTTGCTAGATACCCACGACATACATAATTTTGTTTTGAAGCTGACAGCCAATGACAAAATAGGTGCAAAAATACTATTGGTCAGTTTTCTAGCAGTAATGGCGGACAGCATCAGCTGGTAATATATGTAATTTTATGGTAGCTAATTTTACTGCATAAAAAAATAAAATATGTCCCCCCTCCAAAAGAAGTTACACACAAACATTAAAATAAAATTATGATGAGAAGCAAAATGTCTGAGAAGAACTTTGAAAGAAAACTATTAATTGAAGTTTAATTTGGCGGGTTTGCAACATTGTCAACAAGACGAAATAATGGAAAGAATATTTGTTGGAATTAAACAAAATTGAATCTTGATACTGCGACAGTATTTTAAAATAGATAATTTAACTGCAATTGTCTTTACTTTTGAAATGAGAGAGAGCGTAATAATTTTCTTTTAATGTCTTAACTGTTGCTGCAGGCAGTGCGATGACGTCAGCGGTGGTCCGCGCGGACGATGTGTGAAGTTAATCCTGGTTCGTGGCGTGAAGATAATGCTGGATCCTCCTGTTTCCTTAATATTCCAGTTACGGCGGTGGTCTACGTCTCCGTTGTAGTCGAATCAGCTGGCAGCACTGGCGCGATAATAATAGTTCCAGTGTTTGCGTTGTCGTTGCGCGCGACGTTTTATTATTAAAAGTTTATTAATCACGCGGTGCGGGTAGGTCGGAATTATGCCATGTCTTTAGTATTTACGGTGTATAGCCGGTTAATGCCAATACTTCGCACAGTTCTTTCACCGTGTTTCCTCAGGAAAACAGTCATATGTGTTTATCACTATAACAGTCCGTTAAACATCAGTTCAATTTACGTCGTCGTCTTTAAGACAGTTTGGATGATATAATAAATGTTTCTTGATCAAATCACAGCACTGTTCTTTTACTTAACATTTTGGTTTGTTCCACTTTTACGCAGTTCTAGCAGTTAGTGTCTCCACACGACAATTGTGTCTGGTTCACGGCTAATTGTCACAAGTTCACACAGTATGTGAAATCGTCAACGCAAAAACTCGATATACTTTTCAGGTTTTACTGTTCACTTAATATTGCACGATCTCCTATTAAGACAGCGGACGCACTGTAAAATTGTTCCTCCCAGTGCTTCTCCTGGCCTAACCAAAGATTTACAAAGCATATAAAACCAGAACATTCATATTCGTACAATATATAAAACAGTAGCAAAATGAATGAAGAAACAATGTGACGTATTAACAAATAAAGAATAGTTGAAATAAATTAGACATACGTACTATGACAAGGTAATGCACAAAGGAAAAAAAAATATTATCGACTTTCGGGGAAAGCAATGTCTTTACAGCCTCTGTAGCAAAAGAGTCGCTGGTGCAGCATTTTGTGCATGAGCTGACATCTCGATTATGTCCGACAAATATTCAAAGGGATCATGTTGTGTGACCTTGGTGGCCAAATCATTTGCTCGAATTGTCCAGAATATTCTTCAAACCAGTCGCGAACAACTGCGGTTGATTGTCATCCATAAAAGTTCCATCGTTGTGTGGGAACATGAAGCCCATGAATGGCTGCAAATGGTCTCCAAGTAGCAGCACATAATTTCCAGTCAATGATAGGTGCAGTTGGAACAGAGGACTCACATCATTCCATATAAACAGAGCCCACACCGTTATGGAACCACTACGTTTGCACAGTGCCTTGTTGACAACTTGGATCCGTGGCTCCATGGAATGCGCCGCACTCGAACCCTACCATCAGCTCTGACCAACTGAAATGTGGCCTCATCCGACCATGCAATGGTTTGCCAGTCGTTACGGTCCAGCCGATATGGTCATGAACTGAGGCGAGGCGCTGCTGGTATCAGAGGCACTCGCATCGGTCGTCTGCTGCAATACCCCACTGACGCCAAATTTGCACGCACTCCTCTATCGGATATGTCCCACATCGATTTCTGCTCTTATCTCACGCATAGCTGCTTGTCTGTTCGCACTGAGGACTCTGCGCAAACGGCGCTGCTCTCGGTCGTTAAGTGAAGGTTGACGGCTACGGCGTTGTCCGTGGTGGCAGGTAGTGCCTGAAATTTGGTATTCTCGGAATACAGAATTCCACATCTATTTCCAAAATGTAATGTCCCATGCACCTAGAACCTACTACCATTCCGAGTTCGAAGTCCGATAATTCCGGTCGTGCAGCCATAATCATATCGGAAACCTCTTCACTCTAATCACTTGAGTACAAATGACAGCTCCGCCAACGGGCTGTTCTTTTCTACCTTGTGTACGCTGTAGTACCGCCATCTGTGAATGTGCATATCGCTACCCCATGACTTTTGTCTCCTCAGTGTTACTTCTTTATTACGTTACCATTTCACGTTTTACATTAGCTGCCAGTAAGAACGTTCTACAGTCCAAAGGAAGTAACATTATCACGAAATCAAGAAATGTCATACCTATTCAAATGACGCATCATAGTCATTTTAATGTAAATGTCGTGTGACTAGGGCCTCCCGTCGGGTAGACCGTTCGCCGGGTGTAAGTCGTTCGATTTGACGCCACTTCCGCAACTTGGGCGTCGATGGGGATGAAATGATGATGATTAGGGCAACACAACACCCAGTCCCTGAGCGGAGAAAATCTCCGACCCAGCCGGGAATCGAACCTGGGCCCTTAGGATTGACATTCTGTCGCGCTGACCACTCAGCTACCGGGGACGAACATCATACACTCCTGGAAATGGAAAAAAGAACACATTGACACCGGTGTGTCAGACCCACCATACTTGCTCCGGACACTGCGAGAGGGCTGTACAAGCAATGATCACACGCACGGCACAGCGGACACACCAGGAACCGCGGTGTTGGCCGTCGAATGGCGCTAGCTGCGCAGCATTTGTGCACCGCCGCCGTCAGTGTCAGCCAGTTTGCCGTGGCATACGGAGCTCCATCGCAGTCTTTAACACTGGTAGCATGCCGCGACAGCGTGGACGTGAACCGTATGTGCAGTTGACGGACTTTGAGCGAGGGCGTATAGTGGGCATGCGGGAGGCCGGGTGGACGTACCGCCGAATTGCTCAACACGTGGGGCGTGAGGTCTCCACACTACATCGATGTTGTCGCCAGTGGTCGGCGGAAGGTGCACGTGCCCGTCGACCTGGGACCGGACCGCAGCGACGCACGGATGCACGCCAAGACGTAGGATCCTACGCAGTGCCGTAGGGGACCGCACCGCCACTTCCCAGCAAATTAGGGACACTGTTGCTCCTGGGGTATCGGCGAGGACCATTCGCAACCGTCTCCATGAAGCTGGGCTACGGTCCCGCACACCGTTAGGCCGTCTTCCGCTCACGCCCCAACATCGTGCAGCCCGCCTCCAGTGGTGTCGCGACAGGCGTGAATGGAGGGACGAATGGAGACGTGTCGTCTTCAGCGATGAGAGTCGCTTCTGCCTTGGTGCCAATGATGGTCGTATGCGTGTTTGGCACCGTGCAGGTGAGCGCCACAATCAGGACTGCATACGACCGAGGCACACAGGGCCAACACCCGGCATCATGGTGTGGGGAGCGATCTCCTACACTGGCCGTACACCACTGGTGATCGTCGAGGGGACACTGAATAGTGCACGGTACATCCAAACCGTCATCGAACCCATCGTTCTACCATTCCTAGACCGGCAAGGGAACTTGCTGTTCCAACAGGACAATGCACGTCCGCATGTATCCCGTGCCACCCAACGTGCTCTAGAAGGTGTAAGTCAACTACCCTGGCCAGCAAGATCTCCGGATCTGTCCCCCATTGAGCACGTTTGGGACTGGATGAAGCGTCGTCTCACGCGGTCTGCACGTCCAGCACGAACGCTGGTCCAACTGAGGCGCCAGGTGGAAATGGCATGGCAAGCCGTTCCACAGGACTACATCCAGCATCTCTACGATCGTCTCCATGGGAGAATAGCAGCCTGCATTGCTGCGAAAGGTGGATATACACTGTACTAGTGCCGACATTGTGCATGCTCTGTTGCCTGTGTCTATGTCCCTGTGGTTCTGTAAGTGTGATCATGTGATGTATCTGACCCCAGGAATGTGTCAATAAAGTTTCCCCTTCCTGGGACAATGAATTCACGGTGTTCTTATTTCAATTTCCAGGAGTGTAGTCATGATATAATTCTATTTAATTTAATTTAATTATTTAATTAAATGTCAAGTTCCGTTGGACCAAATTGAGGAGCAAATCTCCAAGGTCATGGAACGTGTCAGTACATCAACTTACAACATAAAAAGTAATAACAGATAAAAATAAATGTTCATGAACCTGAAAGAAAATCAGTCCATAAGTTTAAGCAAACGCTATCAGCAATACAATGAGAATCAGCTTAATTTTTCAAGGAACTCCTCGACAGAATAGAAGGAGTCACCCATGAGGAAACTCTTCAGTTTCGATTTGAAAGCGCGTGAATTACTGCTAAGATTTTTGAATTCGAGTGGCAGCTTATTGAAAATGGATGCAGCAGTATACTGCACACCTTTTTGCACAAGAGTTAAGGAAGTCCGATCCAAATGGAGGTTTGATTTCTGCCGAGTATTAACCCAGTGAAAGCTGCTTATTCTTGGAAATAAACTAATATTGGTAACAAGAAACGACAATAGGGAATATACATACTGAGAGGCTAATGTCAAAATACCCAGACTAGTGGACATAGGTCGACAAGAGGTTCGTGAACTCACACCACTTATTGCCCGAACCGCCCGTTTCTGCGCCAAAAATATGCTTCTAGAATGGGAAGAGTTACCCCAAAACATAATACCATACGACATAAGTGAATGAAAGTAAGCAAAGTAGACTAATTTACGTGTCGGAATATCAATCACTTTCGATACCGTTCGAATAGTGAAAATGGCAGTATTAAGTCTTTGAACAAGATCCTGAACGTGGGCTTTCCACGACAGCTTACTATCTATCTGAACACCTAGGAATTTGAACTGTTCAGTTTCACTAATCATATGCCCGTTCTGTGAGATTAAAGCGTCAGGTTTTGTTGAATTGTGTGTTAGGAACTGTAAAAACTGAGTCTTACTGTGATTTAACGTTAGTTTATTTTCTACAAGCCATGAACTGAGGTCATGTACTGCTCTACTTGAAACCGAGTCAATGTTGCACTCAACATCCTTTACTACCAAGCTAGTGTCATCAGCAAACAGAAATATTTTAGAGTTACCCATAATACTAGAGGGCATATCATTTATATAAATAAGGAACAGGAGCGGCCGCAACACTGATCCCTGGGGCACCCCCCACTTGACAGTACCCCACTCAGATCCCACATCACAGCCGTTATCAACATTGTGAATAATGACCTTTTGCTGCCTGTTGCTAAAGTAAGAGGTGAACCAATTGTGAGCTACTCCCTTTATTCCGTAATGGTCCAACTTCTGGAGCAATATTGTGAGATCAATACAGTCAAATACCTTTGTTAAATCAAAAAATACGCCAACATTTTCATCTTTCAACATGATCGAGCACCTGTTCATAATGCACGGCCTGTGGCGGAGTGGTTACACCGACAATAACATTCCTGTAATGGACTGGCCTGCACAGAGTCCTCACCCGAATCCTATAGAACATCTTTGGGACATTTTGGAACGCCTATTTCGTGCCAGGCCTCACCGACCAACATCGATTCCTCTCTTCAGTGCAGCACTCCATGAAGAATGGGCTGCCATTCCCCAAGAAACCTTCCAGCACCTGATTGAACGTATGCCTGCAAGAGTGGAAGCTGTCATGAAGGCTAAGGGTGGGCCAACACTATACTGAATTCCAGCATTACCGATGGAGAACGCAGCGAACTTGAAAGTCGTCTTCAGCCTCGTGTCCGGATACTTTTGATCGCATAGTGTATCTCGAACATCCGTGTTTGTCATATTACGAGACCGCCCCAACATGAGGCTGATCACAAAGTGGCCGTCATGGTGGATATCTCTTTAATTAACACTTTTCTGTATGAAGTCAAACTGGATTCGTCTCCACGGTATTTCTTACGATAGAGACCTGTTGCCTGCATAGTGCACCAGACAGTCGGTAATACGTTCTCTCGATCTTGTACACATGAAACACGGCTAACTTGTTAATTCGACTTAGACAAAGAGAGATATGTTCATATTACGTAAGACGATAACCACAAGTGTTCTAAAATTATCAATAACACGGTTTTGTACATGATCTTGTTCGTATATAAGTGTATAACATATAAGGAATTAAAACATGTCGTTGAAGGACAAGGAACACATACAATGACCCAATAAATTTTGAAAACATATGATTTAGAAATTCCAGGATATTGATTTAGATGTATAAAATGTATTAAACAGCTTTTTGAGATCCTATTAGACAGGACAGTGCACTCCTCTTCAATACAATTGTTGATAAAAGTTATTCTATATTTCAATTTCGATTTACATTATTTTCTGTGTAAATTCTAAGCACAAATCAACATTATTTTCTCTCCATTTAAGAGACAGACCATGATGAACGTTGTTTCACTCACATACCTATTGAGTACCTACCTACACATGGGGAGACGTATGCGATGCAGATGCCCATCATAATTCCATGGTTAAAACTATAACAGGATTTTATTTTTCAACGGTGATCTCTGCACGATAGTGTGTAAAGCACTGCTCCCTAAAAAATTAATACACTCCTGGAAATTTAAATAAGAACACCGTGAATTCATTGTCCCAGGAAGGGGAAACTTTATTGACACATTCCTGGGGTCAGATACATCACATGATCACACTGACAGAACCACAGGCACATAGACACAGGCAACAGAGCATGCACAATGTCGGCACTAGTACAGTGTATATCCTCCTTTCGCAGCAATGCAGGCTGCTATTCTCCCATGGAGACGATCGTAGAGATGCTGGATGTAGTCCTGTGGAACGGCTTGCCATGCCATTTCCACCTGGCGCCTCAGTTGGACCAGCGTTCGTGCTGGACGTGCAGACCGCGTGAGACGACGCTTCATCCAGTCCCAAACATGCTCAATGGGGGACAGATCCTGAGATCTTGCTGGCCAGGGTAGTTGACTTACACCTTCTAGAGCACGTTGGGTGGCACGGGATACATGCGGACGTGCATTGTCCTGTTGGAACAGCAAGTTCCCTTGCCGGTCTAGGAATGGTAGAACGATGGGTTCGATGACGGTTTGGATGTACCGTGCACTATTCAGTGTCCCCTCGACGATCACCAGTGGTGTACGGCCAGTGTAGGAGATCGCTCCCCACACCATGATGCCGGGTGTTGGCCCTGTGTGCCTCGGTCGTATGCAGTCCTGATTGTGGCGCTCACCTGCACGGCGCCAAACACGCATACGACCATCATTGGCACCAAGGCAGAAGCGACTCTCATCGCTGAAGACGACACGTCTCCATTCGTCCCTCCATTCACGCCTATCGCGACACCACTGGAGGCGGGCTGCACGATGTTGGGGCGTGAGCGGAAGACGGCCTAAGGGTGTGCGGGACCGTAGCCCAGCTTCATGGAGACGGTTGCGAATGGTCCTCGCCGATACCCCAGGAGCAACAGTGTCCCTAATTTGCTGGGAAGTGGCGGTGCGGTCCCCTACGGCACTGCGTAGGATCCTACGGTCTTGGCGTGCATCCGTGCGTCGCTGCGGTCCGGTCCCAGGTCGACGGGCACGTGCGCCTTCCGCCGACCACTGGCGACAACATCGATGTACTGTGGAGACCTCACGCCCCACGTGTTGAGCAATTCGGCGGTACGTCCACCCGGCCTCCCGCATGCCCACTATACGCCCTCGCTCAAAGTCCGTCAACTGCACATACGGTTCACGTCCACGCTGTCGCGGCATGCTACCAGTGTTAAGGACTGCGATGGAGCTCCGTATGCCACGGCAAATTGGCTGACACTGACGGCGGCGGTGCACAAATGCTGCGCAGCTAGCGCCATTCGACGGCCAACACCGCGGTTCCTGGTGTGTCCGCTGTGCCGTGCGTGTGATCATTGCTTGTACAGCCCCCTCGCAGTGTCCGGAGCAAGTATGGTGGGTCTGACACACCGGTGTCAATGTGTTCTTTTTTCCATTTCCAGGAGTGTACAAAAAGACATTCACAAAAAGAATTCTACAAATAGCCATTATAATGAGAAATTTGTAATTATGGATGTTAAGATGTAAGTTATTATTCTGATTTAGTTGCAGATTTTTTTTTGTGTGCTTAAGGTGCTGTTGCTTGCAGCTTCGTATACCGCACTTTGTACTTCAAACTCGTGCTCATACGTAATCCTTCTTAATTTGAGTATAAAGTCTTGTGAAAAGCAAGTCAAAGGGGGTCCATTCAGCAAAGTTTTACACAGGAGATTACTGGAGCTTTTCAGTGGTCAGTTATTATTTTTGTCAATTGTAATTTCATTGCTGACATGGGGTTAGAGGGGCTAAAAACCTACAAAAATCAAAATAACTGTAAAAATGAAAACGAAATAGTATCATATATAGTTAAAACAAATTACTGTACTGTTGTATTTTGATCTTTCACATCGACTGTGATACCTCAGTTTCTTCAGAATGCTTTTAGAAGAAAGTATTGAGAAATTAGTTGAACAGCGCTCTCATCAGGCTCTGTGGAATTAGTTAATGGAAGCCTACCACCTTACGTCACGACGAATTAGAATTGGTTCTGTCTTACAATAAGTGACAGCAATGCTGTGAATAATTTCTATAAGGGAAACCAAATGCGAAAACTTGAATTACATGAAGAAACCTCATAAAGGAAGTATAATTAAAACGAGTTGTTGAAAACAAATACATAATTTGTTTTATTAATGGGAAAAGTGCGCTGAGATTCAGCATTAATATACAAACTTGTAAAATTTTTCAGTCGCTCCTTTTTTACTTTAGTCTTTATTATAGTCCATTACAGCAAATTTCTCTTTGTGCATACTATAATACGGTATCTTTTACACCCTTGTCCACGTAACACACGTTTACATTCTTCATTAGGTTCATGGCATTTCCTGTTGACTCCTGTTTTGTGATGACACTCATGTATTGCTAGTAATGTTACATGCCTCTGGTTCCTACAGTGTTTGGTACAAATGTCATCCATCACGGTTAGTATTCTGTAGAGCACTGGTTTGGTTTGTTTCTGCGGGCCCATGAAATCGTTCCATTTCTGGTATGGTCTTGCGCAAGGTAGCGATTATTGTAATCTGATGTCCTACGAGATAAATCTCTTCCATGAGTTCATACATAAGTACGGACAGTGCTGCTTTTCACACGCCTAGGATCCTTTTCGTGAAGATCGTCTTTATTATTTTCTGTTCTTTCCATATCGCCGATCTTAAGTTTTTTTCCAAACGATCTCTATTCCCTGTGTTATGACTGGTGCATCGCCACTTTGAACGATAATTTTAGGCAAATTTTATCTTGTAGTCGAAATTGTCTGATATGTTACAGCAGAAGCAATTTTTACTGCATGAAAATGTATGTTATGAAAGAAAGATTCATTACTAGATGGGCATTCTGTTAGTAAAAGGGTGAATGCCCTTTCAGACCATGATGCACGAATTTTAACACTAAAAGGTTTTTGTACTCTAACCAATGTCGTATTTAATTACAAACTACGTAGGAAAGTTAATCCAACAGCAATAGAGAGTTTTTCAAAACTTGTCAAGGAACAAGAGTGGCAAGATGTTTATAGTGCCGATAATATAGATGATAAATACAATGCTTTCCATAACACATTTCTCATGCTCTTTGAGAGTTGCTTTCCATTAGAACATTCTAAACGGGGTACTAGCAGTAATGGACAGCCCGGTTGGCTGACTAGTGGGATAAGGATATCATGTAGAACAAAGCGGGAATTATATCAAAATGTTAGAAGTAGTCACAATCAAGCTAAAGTAGACCATTACAAACAGTATTGTAAGGTGCTTAAAAATGTTATTAGCAAGGCAAAAAGTATGTGGTATGCAAATAGAATAGCTAATTCACAGGATAAAATTAAAGCCATATGGTCAGTTGTGAAGGAAGTGTCTGGTCAGCAGCACAAGTTTGACGATATAATGTCAGTTTGCAGTAATAATATTTCTGTTACTGATAAATCAGATATATGTACAGTATTTAACAACCATTTTCTGAGCATTGCTGGTGAATTAAATAAAAATTTAGTATCTACAGGAAATCATATAAATTTCTTAGCAAATGCCTTTCCGAGATTGACGTCTGAAATACTCCTCTGTGATACAGACAAGAGGGAGATTGAGACAATAATCAAATTACTGAAGACTAAGGACTCTCATGGCTATGATGGAGTGTCTAGTAGAATCTTAAAGTACTGTGCTACACATGTTAGCCCTGTATTTAGCCATATTTGTATTTTTTCCTTTAGGAATGGTCAGTTTCCTGAGCGATTAAAGTACTCAGTAGTAAAGCAGCTTTATAAAAAGGGAGAAAGGGTTAATGTAGATAATTTTAGACCTATTTCTATGCTATCAGTGTTTGCAAAAGTTATCGAAAAGGCTGTGTATGTAAGGTTAATTGATCATTTTATATCACACGATTTGCTATCAAATGTACAGTTCGGCTTTAGAAGTCGTTTGACAACTGAAAATGCTATATTCTCTTTTCTCTGTGAGGTACTGGATGGGCTAAAGAAAAAATTTCGAACGCTTGGCGTATTCCTCTTCAACAGTGGGAAGCAAGAAGGTGCTTAAAACATCAATGTCATCAATGTAGACCTGTGCTGTGATTGTGCCACGCAAAACAACAAGGGGTGCAAGCCCCCTCCATGAGAAATACGACCACATCATAACACCACCGCCTCCGAATTTTACTGTTGGCACTACACATGCTGCAGAAGACGTTCACCGGTCATTCGCCATACCCACACCATGCCATCGGATCGCCACATTGTGTACCGTGATTCTTCGCTCCACACAATGTTTTTCCACTGTTCAATATTAATGCTTCTTACACCAAGTGAGGCGTCGTTTGGCATTTACTGGCGTGATGCGTGGCTTATGAGCAGCCGTTCGACCAAGAAATCCAAGTTTTCTCACCTCCCGCCTAACTGTCATAGTACTTGCAGTAGATCCTGATGCAGTTTGGGATTCCTGTGTGATTGTCTGGACAGATGTCTGCCTATTATACATTACGACCATCTTCGACTATCGGGGATCTCTGTCAGTCAACAAGACGAGGTCGGCCTTTACGCTTTTGTGCTGTACGTGACCCTTCACATTTCCATTTCACTACCACGTCGGAAACAGTGGACCTAGGGATGTTTAGGGGTGTGGAAATCTCGCGTACAGACGTATGAAGCAAGTGAAATCCAATCCCTTGACAACGTACGAAGTCCGTGAGTTCCGCGGAGCGCCCCATTCTGCTCTCTCACGATGTCTAAAGACTACTGAGGTAGCTGATATGGAGTACCTGGCAGTAGGTGGCAGAAAAATGCACGTAATAAGAAAAACGTATGTTTTTGGTGGTATGCAGATACTTTCGATCACATAGTTTACATCAATAACACCGTTCTTTCCACATGATATTATCTATCCATGTAAGTGAAGGTAGCAATCGCACCTTTCACTTGAGTTAAATCATGTCGGTGGACGACAAGAAACACATATAATGACGCTTTAAATTTAAAAAAATAATCTAGTAATTCTGGGATATGGATTTAGATATATGAAGTGATTCAATAATTTTTGAGATTCTGTAGAAAGAACACAGTGCTCTCTCTAAACGCGGTTGTTGATAACTACTGTTGTACATTTCAATGCATTGCTTCGTTTTGTATCGTTTATCGTATAAATTCTAAGTACAAGTCAACGCAATTTTAATGACACTTAATGACAAACCTTGATGAACGTTTTCCTGCTCATATCCCCATTGATTACCTACACATTGGGCGACGTATGCGCTGTACACAATTCCGTTGTTAATATTGCATAATGTTGTTCCTTAACCGAGATCTGTGTATAATATTGTGTGTAGCACTGTTTTCTAAAAAAATGAAAACGAAAAATATATTGTCTAACCATATGATGAGAAATTCGTGCCGACCGCTGTGGCCGAGTGGTTCCAAGCGCTTCAGTCCGGAACCGCGCTGCTGCTGTGGTCGCAGGTTCGAATCCTGCCACGGGCATGGCTGTATGTGATGTCATTAGGTTAGTTAGGTTTAAGTAGTTCTACGTCTAGGGGACTGATGACCTGACCTCAGATTTAAGTCCCATAGTGTTGAGAGCTATTTGAGAAATTCGTAAATATGGATATGCAGATTTAAATTATGAACATGACACAGAGTACACCAGAATACTGACGTCCTGCATGAATTTCTTTTAAGTTGTCTTCACGACTAGCATATCGTGAGCAAATTCTTGTTCCTTAACGTATGTAACACAAATTTTATTCTGCAGTATTATCAAAGATAAATTCTGTAATTATGCGTAAAATTTATACATTTCAGTTGTTTTGATTGTGTAAAATTGTAAGTAACAAGAAGGTCCTTAATAATGTATCACAATTACGCCAGTTACACGTAATTATGTATCTATGTTTTATACTATATACAAGATTAATCTGTCAACTGCCACAGTGCCACCTGGTGGACATGCATGGTTGTCGTTGTGTTTAAATCACTTCTTTCAGTTGACAGCTGGTGGTGAACATGAACTCTCGTAATCGGCGCAATATAGTTATCATTATTTTTGTACATAATACTTTGACATTTGACGTGCTGATGTGTAGTGATCGTCATGGCAATGGGAAGTTATATGCAGTGTGATGCAACCCGCAACAATGATTTACAAGATGGTGAAAAATTTTAAAGCATAAGGTATGTTAGAATTCCATACGTCATGTAACAAGACAGTTTATAAAGTCTTAATATCAAGACAGTAAAATCTTCCTTTCAACTTCTGTTCAGCCTCTTGCAGATCCAATGATGATAGCCTAGCTCCGTCGAAATCGGTCATCCAATAAGCTGCCTTTTTAGCGACCTTTGCTTATGAAGTTTTTGTCTGTGAAGCTTTCTTCAGTTATCATATGCTGCAGTGTTAAAGGCGCAGGTCAGCCAATGAAGTGAATGTTCGCGGTGGGAACAATCTTGGTTTAAGTAAGCTACTAGGACTAACTGTAGTTAAAACGCTAAACGAATGGAAATATTGGGATAATATGGTGTCGTAGCAGTCTGTCGAGAACCGCTTCAGTATATAAACAATCGAGTTGTAAATTCTGTGGAATTAGCAGAGACTATATATTGACTGTACCCAAAGGTGACAAACACGGACTGCAGACAACGAATGATCCCTTGCATGGAAGCGTGAAACACCGGAAACGAGCAACAAAGGGCGTACAGGCATCTACCACACAAAAGTATGAGCCTCCATGGTTAATATCACAACTTTTGAAGCTCTTAATCCCTGTCGGGTACTTGTTATTGGGTTTCTAATCGCATAGATCTTACTAGATTGGACCATTTGCTTGACACCCTTATCCAGCCGGTGCCATATAAAATTCTCCTGAATCTTCACCGGTTTTTAAATATCCCAAAGGCCTACCTAGTGGTAACTTGTGGTGATATATACGTATAAGGGGTATTAATTCGCAGTGCAAAATTCTTACTCCGTTCGCTCCCTCCTTGATGGGAAAGTAGTAATATTTCCATTCAAATAGTAGAGCTTAACTATTTCTCCAATCCTTATCTTCTGTTTAATTTATCTTAGTTTGACATTAGAATATTGGTTTTCACTACTATCTTTAAAGATCAGCGGAAGATGTATTAGTAGTGCACTTATGTTTTTAGGTTGCTGCTTACCATGTCCTCTTCTGTCCGCTGGTTATTTGCTATCAGCTTCCCCAAACATATGGATTAGACTGTCAGCAATTGCATTATACGCCTCTCGTATGTGACGTTTCCTACGTCACATCCGCTTCGGTCTTCCTGACACCCAACTAAGGGCCTGGCTATCCGTTTCAAGAGTAAACGACGATGCTGTGGACATATACGAAACTTCTCAACGCCGGAAATCATGGCTAAAGCTTTGAGTTCATAATCTGAATATTTGATGTAGCACTTGAGGTTAATGCTGTGGAGTGTCCCCCTCACGGGTGATCCTGTAAAGTAACTGCTGCTTCATGAGGCATAGGTTCCTTTGAAAAGGCGATGGTAGCCAATGCACGTGCTGCCATTAAAGCACTAGTAAAGCCTTCAAGAGCAACTTACTGGGAAAGACCCCATTCAGATTTCCCCCGTTTCTTTATTAATTCATTGAATGGACTTGTAATTTGGGAAAAGTTAGGTATGAACTTCTGGAAAGATTAATCACTCTGAAGAACCTTCCCAAGCCCTTGGCGTTCTTGGTTGGTGGTCGGGTGTAAATAGCCTCAGTGCGGCTCTGATTCCTCTGGGAGGAATTAAATGTCCCAGAAACGACGTCTGTGACAGCACAGAATTTACCTTAGAAGGCTTGACTGTGAGCCCCGCTCCCCTTAACTGCTGCAAGATCTCCTCAAAGTGACGAATATGTTCGGAAAATTTTCGATGAATATGACCGAGTCATATAAATAGTGAAAAACCTATTAAGTCTGATATCTGAAAAACAATAACAGACGGAACGAGACCACCACGCTGGGCGAGAGACTAAACGGAACACCGTTAAATTCTTACATTTTCCAACTGGTTGCAAATGCTGTATTTGGATTCGAATCTTCAGACAGTGTAATCTGCAATAGGCATGGTTGATACCTAGAGCGGTGAAGAATGTAGCCTTACAAAGCCAAGAGAAGCAAGAATGTAAATTGGCAATGCACGATTACCTACGACAAGCTGAATTCCACCATCTCCTTCTAGATCCAAGAATATGGGTGAAGAACATGGAGAGCAGGGAGGTCTCATAATTCCATCCTGAATTTTATCAATGATCAACTTGAGTTGTTTCACCTTCGGAGTGGAAATGGTGTTTCCTTACCGTATTATTATCAGTAAGCTCAATCCTGGACAAGCCAAATTTTGCATCCCCCAATTTGACGGTAAGCGCGTCCAGATATGACTAGCATACATGGCGCAACTTCGAGGCCAACTCAGAAGGTAGATGGCCAAAATGATTATGCTGTTGTTTATCACATCCTTGACGTCATCAACGTACACCAGTCACTTAAAAGAAAGCTGAAATCCAATTCATACAGAAACGAAATGAGTTTTTCCTTCTACTTGAGAAGAAGGTCCGTATAGTGGGTGAAATCAGGACCAAGAATCATAGAAAGACCTAGGAAACGAGCTATCATTGTTGTAAACTTCAAAATGAATCCCTGGATTGACAACTGAATCGTGAATTCCCCAAACGCCCCAAGTTCGCCGGAGTTTCCCACCGTGCAACTCCCAAATCTGATTCCCGATGGGGGAAATCGACACGGAGGCTAACAAGTTTCCTTTAATTTACGTCTATGGTCACAAACTTTTTGCTAACGGAGGTTAACGATAATGAACTCCCCGTGTCAAATAGAGCAAAAACCGTTTTCTTATTTACATTTAAGATGAATAAATGTAACAGGAGCAATAGAAGAAGCAGCTATCCGATGTCTAGGCACTCTAACCTTGCCCCTATTCCTGATGTCTACTCAGAATTCTCTGTTTTCTTTGGATGGAAGGCTGTACGGTCTCGTTTAAAATAGTTAGGGCTCTCACAACTAAAACACCTAAATGGTGTCCTGTTGGTCTTATAATAGCCTTTCCCGCTCTCGATTGGTGTCTTAAAATCATATATTGTGGTCTGTGCTTTTCGCTTGGCGGCTGCGTAACGGACAGTCTCACCCTAACCTACCACAACTTTTAAGTCTCCTAACGACGTTGGTCTCGCCACAGACATAAATCATGTGAAATCCTCTAGATCAGTCCCTTCAGAAATATTATTTATAATCTCTGCTTCACCGTTTCATAAGCATAGAGGAGTCACTGTGCGCGTGGTATTCTATATTTACTTTGTTAATGGTTCACTGGGTTCTTCTAACCTTCAATGGCATTTGTGCATTAATTCCTGCATGCGTAGTGGGGTACAACAGCAAGTGATGTATCTGTGCTTAGGTATCGATCGACAGTTTTCTAATATTTCGTAACAGTCCTTGTAAACGATTTGGTAGCTTAACAATACACTGTGTTACTGCACTCTCGGTCCGTTGCGCACCCTTACTGTCTATCAAGAATACCCCAGTCGACCTGGCTACAATATTCAATATCCCTTGGCGTAGCATCCAATCGCATCACTTTTAATCCCTCTCCTACATTCTGAGGAAACATTTCCTCAATGCTTTAATAGAGGGCAGAAGCTTGTTCCTGTAACCGGACTTCATGTTTACGCACTTGTTCGTTCCCTTTGCTGCAACGCAAATCACACGGCCTACTCACATAATGCGTTATGTAACGCAACTGGCGCTACTGTTCCAGTTCTATATCAATGTATCGACGAGCAGTCTTAGTTGATACCACAGTATTTTTTGTAAAGGTTGCATTTGTGTATCATGCAGTGTCAGCTGATAACAATTGTGGCAATATACTCGTATAGTGTGATCCGAATGGAATATTAATGTGATGAAAAATAAAGGAAACTAATTCACAACATTGACGAATGTGGAGATGGGCACTTCATAAAGTATAAAAATGTACTAATGTCTGACTACAGGACAAATGAGCCAGCCATACCAGGTGGTTATAACTGAAGTACAGCTATCACAGAGGTCCGTTGTGGGCAGCAGTTATTGTATTGCAGCGGAACTTGGTAGATATGCTAAGGAGCCGATTTAAACCAGAAAAAAATTGGATCCAGTTTTGGCACCAGAAGCAAATCTGGCTCTGCGAATACAAGGAAGAAGTATATAAATATTTCCATATGTTACGTATTAGGAAGAGACGAGGCAGAAAAGGTCAAACAAGTGAGAAAGGCATAATGTTGATTTTATTATTAACACTTATGACTTGTCAAATGACAGCATAGATGTCATACCGTCATACAAATAGTATACAGCACCAGATTTGCACGTGGTGGCCAAAATTTGAACTTTTTTTTTTCCAGCGTAAATCGATTTTGCATTAACACGTTAGCATATCTACTTAGTTTCGCTGCCATACGATAATTACAGCTCGCAATGGACCTCCATGAGTAGCTGCACTTTAATTATAACCACCTGGTATTGTACAAATACCTAGGCCTAGTAAAGTATGGGGACGTGAAATAGACCTTACCCAAGACTGAGTTGCAGGACAAGCAGATGGCAGGCTTAATCAGTACTACACCTCTAGCATCCAGCAGTGAGGTCGATACGTGTACATCCGTAAGCTACAAACCACACTGAAGTGCATAACATAGGATACTTCCCATTGTACCAGTTATTAGGGCTTGTTCCTGTTCCATTCACATATGGGGCGCATGAAGAATGATTGTTTAAACATCGGCCAGCACTGTACTTAATCTAATGTTACCCCCGCGATCTCTATGGGTGTGGTACATATGGGGTTGCAATTTATCCAATTACTGTAAGACAGGAAGGAAGATTAGTTTATAACGTTTCATCGATGACGAGGTCAATAGCAACGAAGAAGAAGGACGGACTGGATCAATTTTCTTTTTGCTTTCGGCAAAGGAAGCACACCCGAATACGACTTGATTGCGATGTCCGTTATCAACGACTCCTCGAGCAGCTGATAAGGGGCCCTAGCGGACTGTCACGTGGACCTGACCACTGACGTCAG
Source organism: Schistocerca cancellata (assembly GCF_023864275.1). Lineage (NCBI taxonomy): Eukaryota > Metazoa > Arthropoda > Insecta > Orthoptera > Acrididae > Schistocerca > Schistocerca cancellata. The sequence goes on from NC_064626.1 coordinate 743,093,453, forward strand.
GCCAGAGATAAAACCCAGCTGCAGGGCCGCTGCAGGGCACGTCGAATCATGCTGCTCTGAAGTCTTTACACCACTTACACCACCCTTTCGTGACCAGGCTATTTACCCGATTTCAACTAGACTGCGTTTTGGTGTTGCACATCTACGGACTATTGACAGGCAGTCTGAATTACTCTGTTACTGTGTTCTACAATTTACGATGACCCGACGCGGACGATTTGCAAACTATCAAGTGATTACAGTATATGCATGTTTTATATGTGATACAAAGTGTGTTCGATTCCCGGCGGGGTCAGGGATTTTCTCTGCCTCGTGATGACTGGGTGTTGTGTGCTGTCCTTAGGTTAGTTAGGTTTAAGTAGTTCTAAGTTCTAGGGGACTGATGACCATAGATGTTCAAAAATGGTTCAAATGGCTCTGAGCACTATGGGACTTAACATCTGTGGTCATCAGTCCCCTAGAACTTAGAACTACTTAAACCTAACTAACCTAAGGACATCACACACATCCATGCAAGAGGCAGGATTCGAACCTGCGACCGTAGCAGTCGCGCGGTTCCGGACTGAGCGCCTAGAACCGCGAGACCACCGCGGCTGGCACCATAGATGTTAAGTCCCATAGTGCTCAGAGCCATTTGAACCATTTGAACAAAGTGTGACGCACCATAGCAGTTATGTTATACTCAATTCATTGCTAGGATACTGTAGAACTGCATTTCATCTACGGAAATGGTTGCTTACAGACATTTGTGTTGCCCATGTTTCTCATATGTGACATCCTTATCAGGCAGTGTCAGTACAGGTATCAGGAGCATACAAAGAAGGCCAGTGTGAATGGTCGCAATTTTTTTGCCTTAAAAATCTCAACTGCAGGAATACATCTCACTAAAATGTATTTAGAAAATGCCCAGAAATAGTTCGCATGATAGTATTCGTGAATAATCTTCAGTCCTAGGTATAGCTCTCACATAGGATATGGAGATAAAATCGGACCAATAACAGGTCACATTTACGTGCATCAGGTTTTCAGCGAAGTTCTAGAACCCATCCTCTTCAAACACTGCGAAAAACACCTCGGATGACCTTTCCGTCTTCCCACCACACAGTATGTTTTCCTACGTAAATTTCCTATAAGTAATGAAATCTTTGATCTAGTCCACTTTCTATACTAATAACAACATGCATCGACCTCTGTTTCCGTATCCCTTGAAAATTCCCAAGCTAAGGCCGTGGCTGGAATTCTAGCTTCCTGTCAGCGCACTGCTGATTTGCGCTTTCAGTCAATGGTATCTGCTTAGTAATATCCTTTCTGACCAATATCCATCTTATATAGTAATAAGGAAGTGTGTGCCCCAAAAATTCGTCTTAATACCGGTTCTTTAACTTCTGTACACAGATGACGATCCGTAACTCGCCTCTGGGGCGTACCTATTATAATGCCCTGATGATACCGCTTTCATTGGCGTCCATCACGTTTTCTGTACTTTCCTTCGATCCCTGCAACTTCAGAAATTTCACCTTCTGGGGTAGCCAATGAAAGCTTTTCTGATGTGTAAAAGCCTATGGCGTGATTGTAGGAAAAACCACCAGAGCACTCCATTTCAGAGACCGTTATCTCTAGAACCTCAACCGTCCTATTGCACTAACTATAACACTAAAATAATTATCAACCGGTCTGAAAGTTGAATCGATTGCCCACCCACAAACCATTCAAAAAAAAGTCAATTAATGGTATACTTCCGGGTATACAGGCTAGTTGTTATTTCCACTGTTTGCACATCATCTTCTTCAGGCGCTGCGAGTTTTGCTGTTATGTGTACTCACTGCCTGGATTCAAATCCACAGAACACCAAAATATCAGAAGAGCAAGACCCATGATTCGATATGAAAACAGAGACCGACAGTGACGCAGTTAGTGGCCTGGCAGTGAACTTCGAATTCAAGAAAATAATGGTGTAATAATCTGTATTCTTTCATTGCGAAATAAGAGGATGCTATTTTTCATTTTTACTTCATGGCTGAGGCTGGTAGTCTGGTGGGGAAGTGCATTTATTTGTAAAACCCAATATTGCAACTTCGACCATGTGCCTCTTATCAAGTGGAAATTATATTTCTGATAACGACCTGCTTGTGTGTATTGCACTCTTTGAATTGTATTGTTATTATATTTCTCTTATTCTGCTTAAATTTTGCTCTGACCTGTAATATTGGGTGGGGTCAGTGATTCCCTATTTGTTTATGTTTCACATGAAACAGAAGCTGGTATCGTCATATGATATTCTGTGGACTCATGTCTATTTGTTACTGCTTATAAATCCGTGTGTGAATCGGTCGAATTAAATGTATTATAAGTATATTGCTCTTATTCTATCTTATTTTTGTTCCTATCCGTTTTTCGTACTCTCGCATTTAGTGGAGACCAAAGAAATTTTCATTGACTTCTACTGAAATGTACTGCTTGCAGTACCTGTTTTTAACGTGTGAAAAGGTTTACCTAACTGCTGTCGCATTTTTAGCATTTGCGAGGAAGGATGATCTTAGTCACCAAGACCACAAAGCATACTCTGCACTTTGCAATCCGCTGTGAAATGCATGGCTCTCAGTGTCAAGTAGCAACACCATTCAAAGCAGAATCACATACTCATTCCTTGAGGAGATATGAAAAAGCTGAGTACCAATACTGTCACAACCTGCTGACATGGAGTTCTCCATTAAATGTGATAAAGTAATGGATGCTGAGAAAACTCAGAATATGAGCAACATATTTACAATGCAATTCAAAGGGTGCAATACACACGAAAAGCCATAATCAGGAACACAATGTGGTGAAACTAGATTCGGTTAACTCTGAAATTAAAACAAATATGGAAGACTAAAAATCAGGCAATAATAAAGCGAGATGACGGATTGATAAACTTAAAATGCGTAAAGTGACCTGACAGTGAACCAACGTCGTGTTACCGAAAGTCCCTGTATGTGTTTCACCCCCGTGTTCCAACCAGACGATGAACCACTGTTGTCCTGTGCTGCTATTTACAGCTATGTTGGACTCCCGACATCCATTGCGTCCTTTGATGCTCCATTTGTTTTTCAGAGCCCGTACTGACATTCCCAGAAACGCACGTTTCCCGTTCTGGTGGATGTGATGACCGGCGAGATGTTCGTAAACTGAGTGCCAGACCTCAACCCTTGTTTAAACTGAAATTTCCGTCTCTCTTAGAGTTTGACATATTTACGTAGGTCGACAGACTCCTTAGTTTCGCTGTCCCAGAAACTTTGCGTCTTCTTTGCTATACTGGTGTTTCCTTATTTATGGAAAAGCAGTATCAAGGACTCTATCGAAATAAATATGTCTAAATCAGGGGTGCACAGAGAGCAGTCCACGGACCAAATATGGCCTGTCATTGATCTGATTGCAGCCCACTCCTCGCCGTTCTTGTAAATTGTTTTCTGTTCTCCTTTCATTGTGAAGCGAATCTGTTGAATTGCTATCGTTATGTCGATGGAAACGATTATGAGGTATTGGTAGATAATGCATTAATATACGCTAGCCTCTTTGAGTGAACTTGTGAACAATGTTATTCCACAATGTACAATAACAAAGATAAAAATATAGAAACCGCTCGACGAATGGCAATTTAGAGTCAATTTTGCACTTGTCTACGACAAAAATTGAACCGTACATTACGGTAATTGTGAAATCAATGGTGTAATGTTTGAAATTAAATTGTGTAAATAATGTTTCCTTAAAATACATTGTTGTAATTATATTTATCAAATAAATGGATATATGTGGATCGAATGATTTGAAAAAATTATTTATACAGTTATTTTACTTCATTTTATGCTTGCGACCCTTACATAGTCACAGAGAGTGGTTTGCTGCCTGCGGTACTAGCAATTATGTGCATACCTGCTCTAAATTCTAAATTACATCCCATGCCTCTTCAAATGCACAGGATATTTTTGATTCGATTAAGTCTCCCGTAAGCTTCAGTCCTAATATCCCAATGAATCCCTCGTCTTGCCAAGCACAACCCACTTACCTTTCTATTGCCAACACCCCACATCCTTACGCACGGCAGTTTCATTCTACTTATTTTTTTTTTTTTTTACATTTTATCTTCTCCAATAAATTCCTTATTCAAATTGTGTTCTCACTGTTACCAATTACTACCACCATCAACATTTCCACTGAACATAATTAGCATAACTATTATAATTTCACTAGCTGGGATATCCGGCTTCTCTCAGGTTGTACTGTTTACTTCTCCTCGTCCGCGCTTATCGTAGGGTGTTATTTTCATGCCTGGCTTGAGTTCGGGCCGGCCGTTGTGGCCGTGCGGTTCTAGGCGCTACAGTCTGGAACCGCGTGACCGCTACGGTCGCAGGTTCGAATCCTGCCTCGGGCATGGTTGTGTGTGATGTCCTTAGGTTAGGTTTAAGTAGTACTAAGTCTAGGGGACTGATGAGGAGATAGTGCTTAGAGCCGTTTGCACCATTTTTCTTGAGTTCGCAGTCTTATTATAAGATTGTGAGGCAATTCTTGATTCTTCAATTCGTTCATTTTATTCTTCTCACGATGTCCATTCTCATTCATTGAGAACTTAAACGTGCTTCGTACTATTCGACTCTTTCGTTTTTTCACTGTTATTTTTGTTTTCGCCGTTTTGCTTCACAACTGGCAAGATCTCCTCTTCTACATTTCGACATTGTCTAAAATATAAATATAATCAAATTTATATTTATTAACACTTTAAGCTCACTTTACACACTTCATACTTTACTTTCGATTTATATTCAGTCACTATATCACTTTGACTACTCGCTCTTCACTGCCTGTTTTTATTCACTCACTGTACTAATTTTTCACTTCCTCTCTTCATCAATGATGAGAAACTGACGTTCGAACCCACGACAGATCTTTACCAATGGGTAGCCCCACCAGTGGCGAATTCCAGAACATACCAAAAGGGATTCAAATGATCCACAATGTTCCGGACCATTCCACAACATTAGAGAGTGTTCTGGTCTGTTCCACAATGATCTGGGATGTTCCGGGATGTACCAAAACATTCTGAAATCGCGTTACAGACTATTCCTGAACATTACAGAACATCCATGATCATTGTGAAGATTACTGAACATTCTGGTATGTTGTCGAATGCTCTCGAATGTTCTGGAATGTTGTCGAGTATTTTTCAATGTTCTGGAATGTTCTAGAAACTTCTATAGGGCGGAACTTTCCACCCCTTACATCTTCAAAAGCACGCCCTTCAGGTAAAAACGGAAACCTTCTTCCCGAATGTTCCAGACTATTCCCGAATGTTCCAGACTATTCCCGAACATCCCAGAACATCCCGGATCATTGTGGAACATTCCGGAACATTCTGGAATGTTACGAATGCTCCCGAACACTCTCGAATGTTGTGGAATTTCTAGAGAAGAAACGTCCCAGCCCATACATCTTCAAAAGCACGCCCTTCAGGAAAAACGCGAATCTTCTTTATTAGATGGGGGACAGAGGGCTACCACACCAGATAACTAGCTTGATCGTACCAGGACTCGTTTCCGCGTTCTAGCGGCACGCACATTGTACACTTTTATAATATATGTTGATCAATTCAGCAATTGTTTTATCTTTAAAACATTATTTTTATGTTACTCTTTTATTGTAAACCAAAGGCTGAAGAGTGGTGAAATGGATGCTGCCAGCCGGCTCTCTGTATGGGATGCGCAAGCAACGAATAAGTAAATGACGTAGCGTGCAAGAAATCTTGTTTTCACGGTCCGTTCGTGATAGACACTATCAGACACTTTGTAATGATTTGTAGAGTATAGGTCTATATGTAGAAAAACAGAAAAATAGGAAATCCGAAGAATAACTTAGATGTCTTGTATAATATTAATAGTTCAGTATCTCTATCTTCAAAATGAAATCCTCTAATTTTCCTGCTTCATTGTCGCAAGCTATTGTTTGAGAATTAAGTGTTTTATTTCTTTGTTCTTACCATCAAGTTAGAAGACGCTTTTCTCACTAGACTGCTGGAAGATGACGTGTAATACTTCAAGTCACAGACTTCGGTAATGACAGAATTTAGTTCACAACAAATACCGGCTATTAACAAATGGTTCAAATGGCTCTAAGCACTACGGGACTTAACATCTGAGGTCATCAGTCCCCTAGACTCAGAAGTACATAAACCTAACTAACCTAAGGACATCACACGCATCCATGCCCGAGGCAGGATTCGAACCTGCGACCGTAGCAGCAGCAGGGTTCCGGACTGAACCGCCTAGAAACGCTCGGCCACGGCTATTAACAGATTTAGACAAAAAGATAGGGATAAGCAATTACTATCTGTCCTTGGGCACTAAAACTCACGAAACCGTGTCATAAACACTTGGAGAAGCATTTCCCTCTGATTTGAATTTATGATGGTCCGCAGGGACTTCAAGTAATTTACAAGGCCAACCGGTCGGTCTTCTTTGTTATGCAGTCTGTGCCTCTAATTCACGGTAACACCAAGGAAAACACGAGCCGTGCGTGTCGAAGTAAGCCAAACCACACAGACAAGAGAAAAATGAGATAATTTAGTCTAGCTTACTCGTTCTGCCGAATTTAGGCCTTTTACGAGGCGTCCAGCAATGAGAAAAATGTCGGACGCAGTTGGCACACAGCAGAGCCCGGGGCTATTGCCTCGATGTATGAACTTCTTACTCTTTCAATTTACGCAGTGCGAATTGTCTGGGGGGGACATAAAGGTATTGTTCCGATGAGGACTGGGGGCCGAAATAAGCTTCTTGACAGATTAAAACTCCATACAAATCTTTTTAGTGCGTCGTGTTTTGCAAGAAAGACGTACTCATGCGTAAATAAAACCTTTCATTTGCTTAAAAAATTTTCTCACAATTAAAGTGGGCTTGACCATGAAAAGTATAACTTAATTTTCACCTAAAATAGTCGTATAAACACTAATTCGGTCTTCAAAATACAAGATGAAGGTTCTAATTGAAATGAAATATTCAAACAACAAGACGCGATATCAGATCGGCTTGCTGGCTTTCGAACAATGTACGTTACCGTACCTGAGACACCTTTTGCTGACACAGAAAATGCACTACATAAGAACATATGTGAGGAATCTATAGGTAACTACATTAACTGTAGAAACTTTTGATGATTATTCACAGTTATTTTTCAAAACAGTGAGAAGTACAAAATTTGCCAACTACTCATACCCACGCCAGTATTGCAAAACCGGACAAGCGAGAATGATTGAAGGAAAGGAGGTCCTTACCTCAACAAAATGAGAGTTTTTTATGTATCAATACATTTATCTGAACTTTATTCACTCACATAAATAGTCCTTGTCTCTTTGATCTTACGGTTGGACTGGTGTATATTTTATTATGCCGATATGGATAAATAAAAATGGTGGTGCCAGACGGACGTATACTGACAACGTGGTTGCTTACTGTTATTTGATATAAATGGTCACGTGGGATTATTGTGTCTGTCATCCATGAACGTCTGTGTACTATGAAGAGGTCATGTCTTGTCAAATGGTTGGTCATTGGTATTTTGTGTTCAGAGATGGAAGCATCCGTTCCTTGATCTGAAAGCCACACACACGGGACGTTACTCCCAAATCTACGCTGAGGTGGAACAGGCTGTGCGACAATTCCTTGCATCGCAGGGCACGGTGTTCTATCAGAGTGGTGTCTTCAGTCTGACTGCTCGCTTGTTTTTGGCACTAAAACTGTGACGAAACTTACTTTCGGAACGTCCCTGGTAGTGACAAGGGTTTATGCCCCTGACACCTTGGGGAACGGAACAATTTGGCGTATCACGTGAGTGGCGTGATCTTGATGTATTAGGGACGACAACTCCAGCTGTATTTATACGTCTTACTTGTAATCAGTTTAGGTGTAACGTAGAAACTGATTGCAAATATGACCTATAAATACAGTTGAAGTTCCCAGAGCGAATTTGCACTTTGCAGTGGAGTGTGCGCTGATATAAAACTCCTTGGCAAACTAAACCTGTGTGTCAGACTGGGACTCGAACCCGGGACCTTCGCCTTTTGCGGACAAGTACTCTACCAACTGAGCACCTGGACCACGACTCACGACCAGTCCTCATAGCAGTTGCACTTGCACTTGTTCGTGAATGTCAAAGGTCCTGGGTTCGAGTCCCTTTCTGGAACGTAGTTTTAATCTACCACGAAATTTCACAGCGGAAGTTGTCTTCATAACTACTATAGTAACAGCTGTCGTTTCACGATCTATTAAAAGATAGATGTACAGAGATTGAATGGTGTGTCGGCTGGTCATCAGCGCTACAGTCTAGCACAGGATAGACAAAACAAGCGATTTGACAGCTGCCAGACTGTGGATACGTGGCGCCCGGCACACTCCATTTCGGGTGTCTTCTTGGCACATGCTTTTCAAGATTCTGAATGGTGGGAATTTGGAAATTTGTAGTAAGGTCTTACGGGACCAAACTGCTGAGGTCGTCGGTCCCTAAGCCTACACACTACTTAATCTAACTTGAACTAACTTACGCTATGGACAACACACACACACCCACACCCGAGGGAGGACTCGAACCTCCGACGGGGGGAGCCGCACGGACCGTGACAAAGCGCCTCAGACCGCATTGGTCAATCTGTACTGTGAGTACTGCTATTCGAGGGAAATCTTTGCTGCCAGAGTTCCTTGCTGCTGTCAAAAACACGCTGGTGATGTTTCATCGTCGACAGTGATAAATAGCTGCAAGACGGGCTACTGGCAGCAAATAACTCACTAGCACAATTCCAAACAGCAACAATGAGCAGCCTCTGTATAGGGTAGATGAGCCATCGCAAACAACAGGGCACAGATATTAACAAGGCCGCAGGAATATCTTGTCCAAACGTCCGATTTTGAGCCTCTTTCGCTTCCTACCCTAAGTAAATGAATACCAATTACTATTAATATTTATTATTATTATTTGAAAGTGACCAACCAACAGCTGAAACGTGGGAAAACGTTACCTACACTGAGAGGTTGCGGTACACGTCGATACACGTTGGTGACAGGGCACGAGTCAGTCAAGAACCTTACGAGGAAGAGCATACATCGTATCAACGAAGCACTTCTCAGGCAGCTGGGGATGTTTACATCGGACAAATGGGTCAAATGGCTCCGAGCACTATGGGACTTAACAGCTGCGGTCATCAGTCCCCTAGAATTTAGAACTACTTAAACCTAACTAACCGAAGGACATCACACACATCCATGCCCGAGGCAGGATTCGAACCTGCGACCGTAGCAGTCGCGCGGTTCCGGACTGAGCGCCTAGAACCGCGAGACCACCGCGGCCGGCTTACATCGGACAAAACGGGGTCCTTGGATATGTGCCTCCTAGTCCTTTCTCGGCGGTTGGTACATTGTGCGGCCATGATCTTTCTTCCTGAGTATAGAAAATCGTATGAGGACAGTGCATAAAACAATCCATCGTTCTCACCCCGACTTAATTCTTATACCATTAAAAAGATGCGTGGAAGAGATATTACTGTCAGAGACGTTGAGAAACAGCTGAAGTCGTTGAAATTCAACAAAGATCCAGAGCTAGATGTTTGCATCTGAGTTAGTCCTTCTTTTAAATGTAATCTAGATACCTCAAGCAAAAAATAGTGCCAAGTAGTTGGAGGAAATCACACGTCACCCGTCTAAAATATTCTCAGCTCATGTGTAATCGGGTATCTCGAACGGAATGACGTCCTTCATGTCAACCAGCATGGAATACGAAGAAACCGATCATGTTTTTTGGACTGGATTGAGGCTTATTTTTACTTTTAATTTTTTCTAAGGAGGATGCAGAACGTTAACTCTATCGAGTCTTCGACAGATGGAGTAATTAGAGAATACCCCAGGAATGTGTGAGACCCTTGTTGTCCTTCTCTATGTATAAAAGACGCTGTACTGAATTACTCACTGACTCATCACCGTCCAGTCCAAACAGCTACGGATAGAAATTTTAAATTTGGAATATGTGTGAATCTTATACTGTAAGTGTCTTATGACAAGGGATTTCCCGAAGTTCCAACCCTAAGGGGGTGAAGTAGGGGATGAAAGGTGTTTTGAAAAACGTCACTATTAAGGCAATTTTGAAGCTAGAGCAACGAATATTGGTATTTGGTTTCTCGGTCAGAAATAAAGAAATACGTGTTTCAGCTTTTTTGGAAATTCAACCACTAAGGGAGTTAAACAGTGGATGAAAGCTTTTTTTGAAAATATATCATTACTAAAGATAATGATGATTGGATTGTGGGGCGCTCAACTGCGCGGTTATTAGCGCCCGTAGAAATTCCAACCTTTGCTCAGCCCAATGTCGCCCATTTCATGAATTATGATGAAATGATGAGGAAAACACACACACCCAGTCATCTCGAGGGAGGAGAAAATCCCTAAACCCGTCGGGAATCGAACCCGGGACCCCGTGCTCGGGAACGCTGCGGCCCATTATTATAGAATTACTAAATTACTTTTAAAGCTACATTTATGAACATTAATATTTGACTTCTCGGTTACAAAAAAAAATAGTATTTGATTTTTTTTGGAAACCGAACCCCTAAATGGATGAAATAGGGGATGAGATTTTTTATGAAAATATTTTATTATGAAAACATTTTTAAAGCTAAATCTACGAAAATTTAAATTTGGTTTTTCAGTTGGAAATTAACCCCATATGGGAGTCATATGGGGATGAAAGTTTTTATGGAAATACACTACTGGAAATTGAAATAAGAACACCGTGAATTCATTGTCCCAGGAAGGGGAAACTTTATTGACACATTCCTGGGGTCAGATACATCACATGATCACACTGACAGAACCACAGGCACATAGACACAGGCAACAGAGCATGCACAATGTCGGCACTAGTACAGTGTATATCCACCTTTCGCAGCAATGCAGGCTGCTATTCTCCCATGGAGACGATCGTAGAGATGCTGTATGTAGTCCTGTGGAACGGCTTGCCATGCCATTTCCACCTGGCGCCTCAGTTGGACCAGCGTTCGTGCTGGACGTGCAGACCGCGTGAGACGACGCTTCATCCAGTCCCAAACATGCTCAATGGGGGACAGATCCGGAGATCTTGCTGGCCAGGGTAGTTGACTTACACCTTCTAGAGCACGTTGGGTGTCACGGGATACATGCGGACGTGCATTGTCCTGTTGGAACAGCAAGTTCCCTTGCCGGTCTAGGAATGGTAGAACGATGGGTTCGATGACGGTTTGGGTGTACCGTGCACTATTCAGTGTCCCCTCGACGATCACCAGTGGTGTACGGCCAGTGTAGGAGATCGCTCCCCACACCATGATGCCGGGTGTTGGCCCTGTGTGCCTCGGTCGTATGCAGTCCTGATTGTGGCGCTCACCTGCATGGCGCCAAACACGCATACGACCATCATTGGCACCAAGGCAGAAGCGACTCTCATCGCTGAAGACGACACGTCTCCATTCGTCCCTCCATTCACGCCTGTCGCGACACCACTGGAGGCGGGTTGCACGATGTTGGGGCATGAGCTGAAGACGGCCTAACGGTGTGCGGGACCGTAGCCCAGCTTCATGGAGACGGTTGCGAATGGTCCTCGCCGATACCCCAGGAGCAACAGTGTCCCTAATTTGCTGGGAAGTGGCGGTGCGGTCCCCTACGGCACTGCGTAGGTTCCTACGGTCTTGGCGTGCATCCGTGCGTCGCTGCGGTCCGGTCCCAGGTCGGCGGGCACGTGCACCTTCCGCCGACCACTGGCGACAACATCGATGTACTGTGGAGACCTCACGCCCCACGTGTTGAGCAATTCGGCGGTACGTCCACCCGGCCTCCCGCATGCCCACTATACGCCCTCGCTCAAAGTCCGTCAACTGCACATACGGTTCACGTCCACGCTGTCGCGGCATGCTACCAGTGTTAAAGACTGCGATGGAGCTCCGTATGCCACGGCAAACTGGCTGACACTGATGGCGGCGGTGCACAAATGCTGCGCAGCTAGCGCCATTCGACGGCCAACATCGCGGTTCCTGGTGTGTCCGCTGTGCCGTGCGTGTGATCATTGCTTGTACAGCCCTCTCGCAGTGTCCGGAACAAGTATGGTGGGTCTGACACACCGGTGTCAATGTGTTCTTTTTTCTATTTCCAGGAGTGTATTTCACTGTGCAAGCATTTTTGAAGCTAAATCTATGAAAATTTGTATTTGGATTCTCTATTAGAAATGAAACCTACAAGTGTCATTGTTTCTGGAATTCAACCCATAAGCGGATGAAATAGGGGGTGAAACGTTTTATGACAATACTTCATTGTGAAAGCATTTTTGAAGATAAATCGTTGAAAATTCGTGTTTAGATTCATTTACACAGAAAAAAACAGGTGTTTCAATGTTTTTGGAAATGCAACTCCTTAGGGGGTGAAATAGGGTCAGACTGATACACTGGCTCGTCATCGCCCAGCCCAGACCGCTAACGATAGAAACTTGAAGCTTGGAGAGGATGTGAACCTTATACTGTAGGCATCGTTTAAGAAGGCAATTCCACTCATACGGGGGTGAGATAGGAAGATGAAGGGCTGCAGAAAGTATGTCACTATTAACGGAATTTTGCAACTACTGCGAAAACTGGCATCTGGTTTCTCAGTCAGAAAATAAAATATTCGTGTTTCAGTATTTTTGGAAATTCAACAACTAAGGGAGTAAAACAGTGGATGAAAGATTTTCGAAAATAAAAAATTACTAAAAAACTACTAAAGGGTTTTAAGGATACATCTGTGACAGTGGTATTTGACTTCTCTGTTAGAAATGAAAGAAATACGTTTTTCAGTGTTTATGGAAATTCAGTCCCTAGAGGAGTGGAATAAGGGATAAAAATTTTTTAGAAAATATTTCGCTACATTAAAAAAAATTAAAGTTAAATTTATGAAGATTGGTATTTCAATTCTCTGTCAGATATAAAGAAATAGTGGTAAGGGATGAAAGTTGCTTTGGAAATATCTCCACAAGAACGCAAAATGCATGATTAACAAAAACTTTGGACTCCAGCTACCAGAATCACTTTTTGGTCGGAAGTACATTCGGGAAAGGCCATGTTTATATGGTCTTAGTTATCATGAAAAGCTTGTGTGTTGCAGTTTGTGAACAACATAAAAATTCTATTAAATAAAAAAACTCTCTACAGGCCATACAATTTGCGCGAGCAAAGCAGCGGGCGCTAAGCTATTGTTTTGTATTACTAATCTTCCGACAAATGAATACTAACCTCAAAATTTTTGCGGGCGATGGAGTTATCTATAACAAAATACAGCCTGAAAGTGATTGTGCAAATATGTAGTCGCTCTTGATAAGATTTCAAAGCGATGCAATGACTGGGAACTCGCTTTAAATTTTCGAAAATGTAAAACTGTTCACTTCACACAGTGAAAATACGTAGTATCCTATGACTATAATATCAGCGAGTTACAGTTTGAATCAGCCACCTCGTACAAATACGTGCTTGTAGCTATTCGTAGAGATATCAAAGGGAACGCTCACATAATCGCAGGTAAAGCAGGTAGCACACTACTGTTCACTGGTAGAATACTAAGGAAACGCATCTAGTCTACAAAGGAGACTGCGTACAAAACACTCGTGCGACTCATCCTAGGAGATTACTCAAGTATTTGGCAACCATACCAGATAGGAATGACAGGGGATATTGAACAAATACATAGAAGGGCAGCAGGAGTTATCACAGGATTATTCGACCGATGGTAAAGCTCCGCGGAGATGCTGAAGGAACTGAACTTGTAGGCGCTTAAAGACAGACGTAAACTTTTCCGTGAGGACCTACTTAAAAAGTTTCTAGAACAAATTTAAAGTGACGAATCTAGGAAAATACTACAACTCACTATCTCTGCTCCCATAGGAATCGAGAAGAGAGCATTAGGCTAATTACAGCACTCGCAGAGGCGTTCACATAACCATTCTTGTCGAGATCCATACGGATATGGAACTGAAAAAAGACGTGATAACTTATACAACGGGACGTATCCTCTGCCATGCACTTCACAGCGATTTGCACGTTTTGTAGACGTAGAATGTGTGAGAATTGTTTGAGGAACGGCCGGCCGCGGTGGTCTAGTGGTTCTGGCGCTGCAGTCCGGAATCGCGGGACTGCTACGGTCGCAGGTTCGAATCCTGCCTCGGGCATGGGTGTGTGTGATGTCCTTAGGTTAGTTAGGTTTAAGTAGTTCTAAGTTCTAGGGGACTTATGACCTAAGATGTTTAGTCCCATAGTGCTCAGAGCCATTTTTTGTTTGAGGAACGCTCAGAGTTACAGTATCGACCAGCAGCGCACTTTTTAACTCAGTTGTTTCGAATACATCCGGAACACTTTGCAGCTAGGCGCAGATGCAAGTATTCTCCACGAGTTGAGCGCTGAGCGAACAGTCGTGCATAGGGTTGGCTTTTCGACATAATATTTTGTGTCTCGTAGAGTCCATTCCACGGCGCGTCGCCGCTGTCGTATTGGTGAGAGTGTGTGCTACACGTTACTACACAGATGTCTTTCATTAAGCTGTCGATGCTCACAGACTCAAGGCGATAGCAAAATAAGAACACTGTTGGCAGTGCTTCTGAAAAGTCTTCGAAGCGCACAAGAACATGTATGAAGATCCAGAAAATAGATGCGATATTTCTCTTATTAGGGAAAATCGGTAGTCACATTTTCCGGAAATGAGTTTCATGAAGTGAGTTCGGACGTGATAGCTGTTCGTGCTGTTTCGGAACGATGTGTATCGCCAAGGACTTGCAAGGCACCTATATACAGGGAACTGGTTACCGCTACACCTCGCAGCGAAGAAGGGGAACCGGTTTTCATTTTCGAATGAGAAACCACGGACATACGAGCTTTCAGGAAGCTCTATATCGACACGTGCCAGATCTATGGATTGCTCGCACATCGCTGGCAGGCAACTACTGCATTCGGCCTCCCCGCTACTAGGCTCTCTGCGTGTGACTGTTCCTCTGGAACACCACCACCAACAATGCTTTTATCTCTTCACTTCCGGTGAGGCTGCCAGAATTCAGAATGCACCGTTGTCCGGAATATTTATCCAGGCCTGCCTGAGAGGGATGGAGAGAATGAGGCCACATTTGGGCGTGTGTCGCACTGTACTCGGAGATATTTGAAAGCAAAAGGAAATACGCTGAACTTATTTTTCAAATGGTTCTTTACAAAATAAAATCCAGGAGCGCTGCCACGGTTTCATTCTCACACCAATACAGAAATGAGAGATTTAGACATCAGTGTCGGTGGCATTCAGAAATAGCTTACATTGTTAAGGATGAACAATGTTCGTCGGCTCGTTTAGTGGAAGTGTTCCACAAAACTACCACCCCATATCCTTGACATCACTTTATTGTAGGATTTTAAAACATATTATGAGCGCAAACGTAATGCTGTATCTCGAATGGCTTCCTTCCTGCCAACGAGCATGTATTCCGAAAACACTGGTCATGCAGAACCAAGTCTGGCCTTCAGTCGTGATGTTCATAAAGTCATCGACCTTGGCAGTCAGGACGAATCAGAATTTCTTGACATCGTAAAAGGATTTGGCTCAGTACCACACCTATGGTTACATTGAAAGTACGATCGAATGGGGTGTCAAGTGAAATTTTTGAGTAGATGGAAGATATTTTGGTGGGAAGAACACAGTATGTTGTGTGAAGAGTCCTCTACCCATGTGGAAGTATCTTTAGTCGTGTCCACGGAAGTATGTTGTGACCGTTGCTGTTTATATTGTATATTAATGACGTAGGAAACATTACTAATAGTAACAGACGTTTCGCTGATCTATAATGAAGTAACGCTTACGCAAAAATTCAATCCTACCTTGAAAAGACTTGAACGTGATACAGAGATTGGAAACATCGTTTAAGTAGGGTTCGCTCACATGTATATTGTTTTCGTAGTCATTTTACTGTGTTGTATCCTTAATTCCTCTAATTTTGAATGTTTATGGTTGTAAAAAAAGTAATGTGGCATACATACGTACACTTAGTGCGAGTTGTGAGTGCGTACTTGCCATCTGACACAGAGTTAACTGTAGTGCCCTTATGTAACACTTACATAACGTATCTTGCTTTTCATAGAACAGGGACCATGTACAACTACTACCTTTGGTCAGTGTCATGTTTTGGTTATATAGTTGTTTTTTATTGAGGATAGCATGTAGCTCTCGATGTTATATTTTTATAATTTATGCAACAGTTTTTGTAAAATGTAATCTTTCACGGCCGGGAATGTCACTGTAAAATGTTCCGGGCTATTATGCCGTGGTCGAATGGATTTCACCTTAAATCCCGACACTTCGTCCCCATCTGCGGAGGACATTTTCAAGGCGGATCGTAGCTTTTTTTGAATGTACGATTCACACCTTGTCTCGCTACTGAGATCAGCAAAATTCCGCTTCCGGAACCTTCCACGCAGTGGCGTGACAAGTTTTGAATACGCGAGCGCATGTGGCCGGTCCCCTGTTGCTGTCACCCCATAATGGAAGACTCGCAGACATCTTCTTCAGCACCGGAATCCAAATATCGTCCAATTTCACGTCCTCCACCTTCCTACTGAAATTCTGTTGAAAACCTACGAACCAGAGCTGCTTGACGCAGAATTAAAACATCTTATCAATGCATTACTCTAGAATGGTTATTCGTTCGCTGAGGTGAAAAGAGCGATTCTCAAGCGCCAGTGAAATCTTGCCATTCATTAAGGACGTGGCTGACCGCATAGGAAAAATCTTGAAAAAGTAGAACATCACGGTAATTTACATGCCTAAATGCAAGGAATTTATAGGATTCCGTTTAACTGTTGGTGGTGTACGTGGGTACTAGAAAAAGAACTGTCAAAAAACGTCTAGAAGAGCACAAAGGCAACTGCAGAAGAGGGGAGACTGACAAATCAGCTGTTGCGGAACATGCTGTGCGGCCATTAATTTTGACAGGACTCAATTACTGCAGCCACCAGCGGATACCATGAGAGGCTGTAGAAAAAAAAATGGTTCAAATGGCTCTAAGCAGTATGGGACTTAACATCTGAGGTCATCAGTTCCCTAGACTTAGAACTACTTAAATCTAACTAACCTAAGGACATCACACACATCCCTGCCCGAGGCAGGATTCGAAACTGCGACCGTAGCAGCAGCGCGGTTCCGGACTGAAGAGCCTAGAACCGCTCGACCACAGCAGCCGGCAAGGCTGTAGAGAGAGGCTATAGAGATTATAGAACACCCCAGGAATTTCAATAGGAAGGAGTAGAGTGTGAAATTGAATGACATTTGGATTCGGTTGCTGAAGAAGATGTGTACGAGTGTTCTACCTTGGGGTGACAGCAACAGCGGACGACGGCAGTCGACAACGGCCACTTTCACTCGCGTGTTCAAAACTTGTGATGTCACGCCACAGCGTGGAAGGTCCCGGAAGCGGAATTTTGCTGCAGCCTGTAGCGAGACAGGGTGTGAATCGGACATTCAAAAAAGCTGCGAACCCACTTGAAAATGTCCTCCGCAGATGTAGACTAAATGTCGGGTTTTAAAGTGAAGTCCATTCGACCACGGCATAATAGCCCGGAAGGATCATACGGGCAAGTCGTTTGACCGTCGTACAGATTACCGAATGGACGACATAGAAATGAAGATTCCTGGCGTAGAGAATAAAGTGAACGAGCTGAAATTCTGATCTGGCTTTACAGAGAGCAATCAACGGCATTGGCTCCTTTCTTAGCTTGCGTTTATCGCGAATCTCTCGCCAAGTGCAAAGCTGAAAAATCGCGCAGGTGATCGCTGTGTACACGAAAGGTAAAATGGTTCAAATGGCTCTGAGCACTATGGGACTTAACATCTGTGGTCATCAGTCCCCTAGAACTTAGAACTACTTAAACCTAACTAACCTAAGGACATCACACACATCCATGCCCGAAGCAGGATTCGAACCTGCGTCCGTAGCGGTCGCGCGATTCCGAACTGAGCGCCTAGAACCAGTAAACCACCGCGGCCGGCATACGAAAGGTAAAAGAAGGGCGAAATTACGGAACATATGCTCGACTTACTGCAGAATTCTTGAGCGTATTCTAAGTTCGAATATAAGTTTTCTTGAGTTAAAGAAGCTCCTGTCACAAATCAACACGGATTTAGAAAGTGTCGCTCGCGCGAAGCTCAGCTTGCCCTTTTCTCATCTGATATCCTGCAAACCTCGGATGAAGGGCAACATGCAGATTCCATATTCGTAGATATTTTAGAAATGCGTTTGACATTATGTTCCCATTGGAGACGGTTAACGAAGGTACGAGCATATGGAATAGATTTGCTGATGAAGTGATACGCTATAGTACACGCGGAAGTATCGTCGTTGAGTGACTGTAGGGTGATACAGAATGACTTATACGGAATTTCTATTTGTTATGATGAATGGCAGCCTGCTCTTAATGCAGAAAAACGTAAGTAATGAATTCGGATACTGTATTGGTAATGTGATGCTCGATACAGTCACATCGATTAAATATCTAGGTGGAAAGTTGCAAAGTGATATGAACTCGAACGAGCACCAAGGACGGTAATTGGGAAGGCGAATGGTCGACTTCAGTTTGTTGGCAAATTTTAGAAATTTACAAGGGTGATCGCGTTTAGGAAACTCGAGCAGTACTCGAGTGTTTTGGATGTCCACAGAGTCAGATTAAAGGATGACGTCGAAGCAATTCGGAGGCATGCTGCTAGATTTGTTACCGGCAGGTTCGATAAACATGCGAGTGTTACGGAGATGCTTCGTGAATTCAAATACGAGTCCTTAGAGGGAAGACGACGTTCTTTTCGTTAAACATTGTTGAGAAAATTTAGAGAGCCGGCATCTGCAGCTGACTGCATAACGATTCTAGTACCACCAAAGTACACTACGTGTAAGGACTACGGAGGTAAAATAAGAGAAATTAGGATGCATACGGAGGCATTTTTTTCGTCGCTCCATTTACGAGTGGAACATGGAAGGAAATGAGTAGTGGTACAAGTGGCTTGGTATGTATGTATAAAGATGTAGATATCACTACTCGTAATTTCATTCCTTCGTTGTTACTCATTCACCTACCTACAATGAGTTAATGCACATTTTTCTTTTAAGGAATCAGGTATTAAGATACCTATGCATGTAAACAGTGAATATATAATAGTTAGTACTGGACATAGGGCTACTTAAAGTATCTTTTATATTTTATTTTACATTGTGTCCCAACTTGTTGCAGAATTTTGGTATTTTTCAACTCTTGTTGTATCATCAGCATAAGCCACATTACTTCCTATAAATTATTGTGCACTTGACTTTAGAAAATGTATTATATTAGTCAAGCATGTAGCTGGTGTTGTACAGGCATGCTGATATTTGAAGTACGACGTTGAGATACGTAATGTATGTCACTGTTGTGCACTTTTATGATGATCCAGCCTGCTGCATATGTGGGTTGTGATCACACATTTTTCGTATTGCGATTTACTTTAATTTTCTGATTCTCATATCTTTACTTATTTTTCGGTACTTCAGCTGTTTTTATTCTTAAAAAACCCATAGTTACGTATTTTTGAGATTGCAATAGTTTCTCATTTTTCTTTTTATCGTTTTTTGGACATCTGGCTTGCCACTCAATTTCAATAGTGCCTACTCAGTCACACAGTGATGTGAAATGTGAAACTATATTGTATACTGAATGTGCGAAATAGCAGGAGGTATATCTCTGCTTCGTTTTGTTTCTAGTAACAAATAATATTTGTGGTTTCTCTGTGACTAAGTACACTTACATTATGATCATTTGTATCATTGGGTTGTAATGTGTCCCACAATCTTGTCTATGATAAATATAACAATGTATTGAAAGATAGGACGTGTATTACATGCTTTCCATATTCATGAATGATATGATGTCTGATTAACATTGAGTTTTTCGTAGTTATTATTCTTGATTTATTTCTCGTATATGTCTGTAGATTTCTTTGCTTTTATTGATACTGGTATCTAGGTAATGGTACCATATCACAAACAGCGGTGATAAACGAAAAGTAAGACAGCTGTGTGTCTAGAATTCATAAAATGCGTAACTGCTGTCGGAAATGGCGTACAAAAATGTCCATTCATTTAAATTCTCTGAAATGTACGAGTGTACCCTTTACAAAACGACTGAAGTACCAGCGTTTCTGTATGTCCATCCTTGCAATCGATGGTCCGTGGGACTTCGATTCGACTGTTCACTTATTTAATAACATGAAATACCTGCAGCCATCGTTTAGATGTTATGTTATTATATGGCAACCAGTTTCGGTGACTCAGTTCACCACCTCCAGGGCTTACCTGATGCTGAGAGGGGCAACATTAGAATACCGTAACAGCGATTTTGTCTGGTAATTGATGGTTTCAGACACAAAGTCGTTGTTACAGTACCCTACGGAAGCCAGTTCATAGACGTTGGCCACTGAGGGATCGTGTATGCGATAGGAGTTCACCGCCTCAGCATCAGCTAAGACCCGAAGATGGGGAATTGAGTCACCGATACTGGACGCCACGTAATAAAATAACATCTAAACGAAGGCTGCAGGTTTCAGTTTAGCTCGCAATATCATCGAGTCACTGCTGAAATCGTTCAACTGATGTAAATACATGGGTGTAACAGTCTGTTAGGGATATGAAATGGAGTGGTCACATTAGCTCAGTCGTAGTTAAACCAGGTGGAAGACATCGGGTCATTGGCAGGATACCAGGAGAATGCAAGAAGTTTGCAAAGAAAATTGTTTACAAAACACTCGTGCGACTCATCTTAGAATATTACTACAGTGTGTGGAGCGGTACAAGTCCGATTAACAGCGGACACTGAACGCATACGAGGACGCGCAGCACGAATAGCCATAGGTTGATTTGAGCCATAGGAGGACGTCACGGAGATGCTGGAAAAGCTGAACTGTGAGACGCATCAAGAAGGGAGACTCCAACTACCCTGCAATATCTTAGACTCCAACTATCCTGCAAAACCTTACTTGTAACGATTAGAGAACTACTGGTATATGAGGAATTTGAGAATACACAACTACTCCTTACGTTTCGCTGCTGAATGGGTTACGAAGACGAGATTAATTACGGAGCGCAGAGAATCGTTTAAGCGATCATGCTTCCCCCGCTCTATACCCGAATGGAACAGTTGGTTGATTTTGGGGTGGGGATCAAACAGCGAGCTCATCGCTCCCATAGAAATAAGGAAGGATGGGAAAGGAAGTCGGCCGTGCCCTATCAAAGGAACTATCCCGGAATTTGCCTGAAGCGATTTAGGGAAATCACGGAAAACCTAAGCCAGGATGGCCGGACGCGGGTTTGAACCGTCGTCCACCCGAATGTGAGTTCAGCGTGCTAAGCAGTGCGCCACCTCTCTCGGTGAATGGAACGGGAAGAAGTCCTAATTACTGGTAGAAAGGGAAATACAGGCTGCGACTCACTTCACAGTGAGTTGCACAGTATACATGTAGATACAGATGTAATGTCCACCTCGTAAGGACGACGCAAATACCCGGTGGTTGTAATTAAAGTGCAGCTACTCGCATAGGTCTAGAGTGGGCTGCAATTATCGTATGGCAGCGAATTTTTTTTTATATATATATGCTAATGCATTAAAGCCGAACCGATTAGCCGGCCGCGGTGGCCGTGCGGTTCTAGGCGCTGCAGTCCTGAACCGCGGGACTGCTACGGTCGCAGGTTCGAATCCTGCCTCGGGCATGGATGTCTGTGATGTCCTTAGGTTAGTTAGGTTTAAGTAGTTCTAAGTTCTAGGGGGCTGATGACCTAAAGATGTTAAGTCCCATAGTGCTCAGAGCCATTTGAACCGAACCGATTAACGCTAAAAAAAAAGTAGTTGCAGTTTTGGCCACCAGGTACAAATCTGGTGCTGTGCACTCTTTGTATGGCGGTATGACATCCACAGTGTCATTTGACAAGCCATAACGTGAGTGAACAGTATGATAATCGAGAAGAGAGACTGTGCGCCGTAGGGAAACTATTTTATGTGAATGGCAGCAATTACAGTGCTGCACTGAGAGAGGATCGCCAACTGAGAGGTCTGAGGAGGGGCCCGATGTCATTAAATGGTTTAAAGAAGATGATAAGGAAATTCGAAAAAAAAAAAAAACGAGTGAGCTTGGTGTGGCACCTAGAAGAGAAAGGCGTCCTGTCCCTGTGGAAGTTCTTGAAAGGTTGCTGTTGCTGTCACTGTAACGATACAATAGCAGTGTGAGAGAAAAAGACGGACACAGTGGCAGTGGAACACAGCTGATAGCGACTGAACAGTGCTAGGAACAGAGTGAAGGAGACAGTGCCGGAGGCGGTGTGGAGTATAGAGAATAAGTGAGCCGTGGCGGCTGGCGCTAGGGAGCTCCACTTGCATTGGCTGTCCTGCTATCTTTGACTCCTCCCCCGGCGGTTTTCCGGGTGAAAGTGTAACGAGTGAGTCTCCGGTCGGCGTTCAACGTACCAACTTGTGTTGAAAACCAGCCCGCGTCCCTAACCGTGGTGCGTGGGCCTCACCGTGCTCGCCGCCCTTGTCTTTCGGCGCGTGCCGGATGCACGGTGCCGATCATTGGGCGCCTTGACGTGCAAAATTGTGGTGGGTTCGTCGTCTCACGCTGAACAGCTAGCCAGCTCGTAATTTGCAAGCTCAAAGTTACGTATAACTTTTATTCTGTGTTCAACTAAGAAGATTGTTGAAACTTACGGTGGCATGGGTAGCTGTCGGAGATGGTTCAGGAATTTGTTTTTAAGGAGACTTATGTTCTACATTCCGTTTCTGTTTATCCGTGGAGTGTGTGTTTTAAGTGGTTTTCATGCAAATTTTAATTTGTTTTAGCGCATATTGCCAGCTTTGGGACTGGCTACGGTTGTGTACGTGCCTGGCAGCCGCAGAGTCGATGGTTTAATCATTTGTCACGGCAGCATTTGGTGTGTTTATTTAATGTTGAAAAGTGCCTTAAGACATTTGGAAGTGATCTCTAAGGTTTCCCGCTAATTTACAGGGAGACTGGTAATGTTAGAGGACTGCTCCGTAAGAATTTGGGGGTGTGCTCATTATTTATTCCAGTGTGACTGTGGTTTGACCTTGTTTTCAGTGCAATCTATTTGTGCTGCAGGTTACTTGTTAAGACTGCTTGTTCCCTTGCGTCAGAGCGGTTATGGGCTGTCAGGACCGCTCATTGTGGTGCCCGTCGGATTATACATAAATATATACTGCCTGCTATGTGACCCTGTGCACAAGCCGTGGGCAGTGGACGCTTGTATTGTCTGCCGGCCGTAGCGTTATTGCTTCCAAACACTGCTATGGGCCTTGACGCTGTTCTCTAAAGTTAAGTGCAATTTGGCAATCATTCTGAGTCATTACGTCCGTTAGTTAGGTGAGGCCACCCTGTTATAATATTAGCGTTTCTGTAAGTTATTTTACTGGTTGAGTTATTAGTAGCCATTCTTATTTAACACCTATTTTAATCATTTGTATATCTTTAATGAACATGCAACTTGTTATTATTTCGGTGTGCAAGTTTTGCGACCGTGGTCGGCCCATCTTGTATTTTTAGTATAAGCGTGTTTCACTGTGGACCTTTATGTGGGCAGTTCAGTTTTATTAAGCTTTAAGATCTCTTGTTACTTATGAAAATGTGGTATTGCGTGGCTGTGTAACTTTGGTTGGAAGCGTATAATGTTATTGGTCTTTTGAGATATGGTTAAACAAGAACGATTGTTTGCCATTGATTATTTGTCGTACCTACTATCAATGTTTTTGGTTGCGGACGCAAAGTAATATGATTCTTACTCGTGTTTGTGTAATTCAGTTAAAGTGAAGATCTGTATATTGCATCAGTGAGAGGACAAATGTCCGAACTGAAGTTTATAATAAAATTTGTTTTGAGTCAAATTAAAATTGTAAAACAAGCACAAGCTTGTCCATCACCAGTGATCCCGGGCTTCCTATTTCTTTTGAATGACTGTGGTGAGATTATAATTTGATTTTCTAAAGAATTGTGTAGAACCACGGTTCAATAAGAAAGTTGAAGTGGATGAGTGCCACCGATAACAAGAGACAAAGTATTTGACAATGACACCGAGGAAGAAGAGAGAGATAGTGACAGTAAAAGAGGCGGCAGCAGTAGGAAGAAAGGAATGAGATACTGCCAGTAAGAGAGAGCAAGAGGGAGGCTGTGACAGTGAGAGGAGGCTGTAGTAGTGGGACAGAACGAAGGAATGACAAAAAAGACACAAAGAGATAATGACGATGAGTTGGACTGATGAGTGAGTTAGAAAGGACAGTTTGGAGTGGATGGGTATGAGCGACTTACAGCGATTGATTAATATGTGTGAGTTACAGTTAGGTGAGCTTGTGGGACATTGAGGTGAGTTGCATGTTGAAAGGAGCGTGTATATATTGGCGTGCCAATTTTTTTAAAGAAGCAGAGGAAGGTAGAATGAGGCAACTGGTACCCCACTCTTCAGTCACTTTAAAAAAAAAAAAAGCGGGAATATATTGGCATTTTTTGTGCTCCGATACGAGCATTTTTCCGCTAGTCCTATTATTGGTTTCGTTCTTGCTGGAAATACAGGCTTACGAAATCGTCTAATTACGTTTAAGGAACCTTTGTGTTGTGTGTTCGATATCGCCGGTGTCTTTGTCGACCGCACACGGCGCGACGCTCCCGTCTGCGCCCGACAGCACATCACGGCTCGCGGCCTCCCTGTGGGTGGCTCTCCTTACGATACCGTACACCGAGCCCCGTCCTGCGTCGCGGAAGACTTGCAGTCCGACAACCAAGTACTAGCACGACGCTGTTGATATTCAGTGATACAATAGAAGCTATTAGTCAGTGATCGATATCTTTACTGTACAGACAATTCAGTGAATGATTGTACGAGTACTATTGTGGAACAGACAGCTAAGAAATCTCCCCCTGCGGGTTCGGGGGTAAGAATAGGCCCGCGGTATTCCTGCCTGTCGTAAGAGGCGGCTAAAAGGAGTCTCAAACGTTTCGGCCTTAATGTGATGGTCCCCTACGGGGTTTGACCACTCCATTTCAAAATTTTCCGTTAGTGCGCACCATTTGGGGAAGGACGCCTTACGTGGTGCATTCTATATCCATCTTGCCCTAAGATCTGGCATATTCGCTACTGTCGTGGAGTTGGACTTACACTGAGCTTCCGGCCACATCAGCTGCAGTGTGTTGCGGGTAGCCTACATTCCCTCCATTCTGCACTTCCATCTTTGCTCACTTTATTAATGGATATTCGACACCCGACAAGCAGTACGGTAGCCAGTCCATTGTGGTGGGTCGTCATGTAACCTCTTTGTGGTAGCCCCCTGACTACACAAGGATCACACTGCTGATGCCTGAGCTGCTACCTCCCCACGTATGCCGAGGAGTAGATGCCTATCCCTCTCCGGTATCGGGACTCCCGGCAAAGGCCATCCTGCCAGGTGGTCTTTGCTGCGGCTGGGTGGCGCCCGTGGGGAGAGCCCCTGGTCGGAGTGGGTGGCATCAGGGCGGATGACCCGCAATGAAGCGTGGTACATCATCTCTCGCTGGTGGGCCTCCACCAGCAGTCTCTAAGCGATCGAGGTCTAACCTCAACGGCAAGCAATACAATCCCAGATCATTTCCCTCTCTGGCCACTCCATGGGAGGAACGCATGGCAAGATAGCAGTGGAGATTATTCACCCTGGTACCTTGTCTGTACGCGGGTTGATGGTGAATCTTTTATGCCAACCAAGCCTCAGTTTTTGGTGGAGCATTTAGAGGACAAGTTCGGGGAGGTGGAGGGCTTGTCCAAAATGCGCTCTGGGTCAGTACTCATCAAAACAGCATCCTCTGCCCAGTCACGGAGGTTGCTCGCTTGTGACAAGTTGGGGGATGTTTTCGGTTAGCATCACGCCACATAAGAGTCTCAACACGGTCCAGGGTATTGTATTCCACAGGGTACTCCTTCTGCAGTCCGACGATGAACTACGCGCCAACCTAGAACGACGGGGTGTTCACTTCGTCCGGCGCGTCCATCGGGGTCCGAGGGATAATCAGGTAGCCACCGGTGCCTTCATCTTGGCCTTCGATGGTGATGTCTTACCCGAGAAGGTTAAGGTGATGGTTTACTATTGTGATGTGAAGCCATATATCCCTCCTCCGATGCGGTGTTTTAAATGCTGGAAGTTCAGGCACATGTCATCTCGCTGTACTTCCGGCATCACGTGTCGAAATTGTGGACATCCTTTGCATCCCAATACTCCATGTGCCTCGCCTCCTATCTGTGTTCACTGCGGAGAACACCATTACCCCTGCTCGCCGGACTGTGGGATATTCCAGAGAGAAAGGAAGATAATGGAGTATAAGACCCTGGACTGCCTGACCTACCCCGAGGCTAGGCGGAAATATGAGCGGCTCCATCTTGTACCAATGACGTCGACTTACGCTGCTGCTGCTACGACGGTTCTCCCATCTCCTGTGTCGTCTCGTCCAGTTGGATCTGTGATTGGTCAAAATCCACCAGCCCCCTTGATTGCAGGGGGCACTTCACACCCTGTTGCTCCTGCTCCATCTACTTCAGGAGCAGCACCCCTTCCCCAACCATCGGGGACATCAGTTCCCCCTTCCCAGCCGGAGAAGCGTAAGACTTCTTCGGCTCCTCTCGCCAGGAAGGGGTCCCTTGGGGACCTCCCTTTGCAAGTTCCGACCGGTACAAAAGCAGACATCCGCAAGTGGCTCAAACAACCACCAGTCCCTGGTCGTAGAGCCTCACAGTCGTCGTCTGTCCCTGAGACTGACACTGTGAAGCCCTCCAAGCCTGAACCACCAAAGGCACAGTGAGAGAAGCAGAAAAAAAAGGAAGTCCCCAAGAATAACAACATTGTGGTGGCACCCGTCCCACCACTTCCTACAAGCTCTGCGTCTGAGGACGAGGTGGAGATTTGGAGATTCTGGCGTCCACTGAGGACCTCGATCTCTCCAGTCCCTCAGACACCATGGATAGTACTAGCACAGGTGCTCAATTGGAGGCAGCAGGTGACCCAGCGGCGTAATCTGCCTTTCCCAGTCCCTTCACGCCTTTCTCAGCCATGGACAATATCATCCTCCAGTGGAACTGCAGCGGTTTCTTCCACTATCTAGCTGAGCTCCGACAACTTATCAGCCTTCACCCTTTCTTCTGCATTGCTCTTCGGGAAACTTGGTTTCCCGCAATGCGATCCCCCGCCCTCCGTGGCTACGGGGTTATTATAAGAACCTGGCAGCTTATGAAAGGGTGTCTGGTGGCGTCTGCATCTATGTCCTTAACTCTCTTCACAGCGAGTCTGTCCCTCTACAAACAGCTTTAGAGGCTGTCGCTGTTCGGGTGTGGACGCCACAGGCTGTTACCGTCTGCAGTCTTTGCCTTCCACCAGATGGTGATGTCACGCAGCATGTCCTGGCTGCGCTGATAGCCCAATTGCCACCACCTTTCTTGTTACTGGGCGACTTCAACGCCCATAACCCTCTGTGGGGTGGGTCAGTGGCAACAGGTCGCGGCGCCACTGTTGAGCATTTATTGGCGCAGCTCGATCTTTCGATTTTAAATGATGGTGCCTTCACACACTTTAGCGTGGCGCATGGCACATACTCCGCCATTGACCTTTCGATCTGCAGCCCTAGCCTCTTACCATCTGTCCAATGGAGTGTGCATGACGACCTGTGTGGTAGTGACCACTTTCCGATCCTTCTGTCACTGCCACGGCGTCACTCTTCTGGGCGCCCCAGCAAATGGGCTATGAATAACACTGACTGGGACGTGTTCTCCTCCATTGCCGCTATTGAGCCTCTCTCTAATGACGACATTGATGCGGTGGTTCACTCAGTCACCACCAGCATCGTTACTGCCGCAGAATCTGCCATTCCTCGTTCTTCTGGGTCCCCTCGGCGGAGGACTGTGCCTTGGTGGTCGCCTGAGATCGCTGAAGCGATTAAAGATCGCCAGTGGGGGCTCCAGCGTCACAAGTGACATCCCTCCATAGAACACCTCATCGCCTTCAAATGGCTGCGTGCGCGGGCCCGCCGCCTTATCCGCCAACGCAAGCAGGAGTGCTAGGAGCGGTATGTTTCCACTATTGGCCTCCATGTCTCTCCATCGCAGGTCTGGACCAAGATTCGACGCCTCTATGGCTATCGAACCTGTGTCAGCGTCCCAGCGCTCTCACTGAATGGAGCAGTTTGTACTGACTCCGACGTCATTGCAAACCACTTCGCAGAGCATTTTGCTCTGAGTTCCGCTTCTGCCAATTACCACATGGCCTTCCACTCCATTAAAGAGCAGATGGAACGTCGGAGCCTTTCGTTTCGCACCCACCATCCAGAATCGTACAATGTTCCATTCAGTGAGTGGGAATTTCGCAGTGCCCTAGCCGCTTGCCCTGATACCGCTCCTGGGCCAGATCGCATCCACTTTCAGATGCTGAAACGCCTATCAGTGGACTGCCAGCGACGCCTCCGCGACCTATACAACCGTCTCTGGGTGGAGGGTGAGTTTCCGTCACAATGGTGGGAAAGTATTGTTATCCCCATTCTGAAACCTGGCAAGAACCCAAGCTTCACCAACGTTCTTTGCAAGTTGCTTGAATGGATGGTGAGCTGGAGCTTGAATTGGGTACTGGAGTCTCGGGGCCTTCTGGCTCCGTCTCAGGGTGGGTTCCGAAAAGGCCGCTCTGCCACCGACAATCTGGTGAGCCTGGAGTCCGCCATCCGTACGGCCTTTGCCCACTGTCAGCACCTCGTCACTGTCTTCTTTGACATGCGGAAGGCATATGATATGACATGGCGCCATCACATCCTGTCTACACTTCATGATTGGGGTTTATGAGGTCCGCTAGCGATTTACATACGCAATTTTCTGTCACATCATACCTTCCGTGTGCAAGTCGCGGCCTCCCATAGTTCTTTCCACATCCAGGAGAACGGGGTACCACAGGGATCTGTCCTCA